>NC_136261.1:45022168-45027168 GCF_964187855.1 Myxine glutinosa
CTGTGTTTGACGAATTCTAACCTCTTAACGTTAGCATTTTTGATATACTCAATACACATGTTTTTTGTTCCCGTTGCAGAGTTCTTTAGAATGAGCCATTCCTCAAATTTTTCCATTGAGCCGTTTCGGAGATACAGAGGGGCAAAGTTGAAGGTGTTTTACAAGATGGCGCCCATACCACGTGACCTATGACGTCATCATTAGCATTAAAAAATTCTACGAGCCTAGCCGATCATTTGATGAAAATTTCCTGTCAATCCGACCAGCGGTTGCTGAGAAACTTAATTATGAAGTTTTCGGAGGTGCAAAATAGGGTGGAAGAATAATAATAATAATAATAATAAGAAAAACTCTAGCAGTAATAATAGGTTACTCTCCATTTCATGGAGAGTAAACCTAATAATAATAAGAAAAACTCTAGCAGTAATAATAGGTTACTCTCCATTTCATGGAGAGTAAACCTAACTAGAACTGCCACTTTAAAACTGCTGGCAGTGATGACCGGTTTACTCGCACCCACTTTTGATGCAACCCCACTGTTGATACAGCCCCACTTTTGATACGACCCCACTTGTGATACAACCCCACTTTCATTGGACATGCTTTGACACAACCCCCTTGGATACAACCCCGACACACACACACACACACACACACACACAAACACGCGCACACCCCTCCCCCCACGCGCACACACACATCCCCCCTACACACACACACACACACACACACACACACACACACACACACACACACACACACACACACACACACACACACACACACACACACACACACACACACACACACACACACACACACACACACACACACATACACACACACATCCCCCCTACCCCCACCTACACACACACATCCCTCCACCCCCACAAACATACACATCCCCCCCCCCACACACACACACACACACACACACACACACACACACCCCACCCCCAACACACACACACACACACATATCCACACACACACACCCCACCCCCAACATACACACACACACACACACACACACACACATCCACACACACACACACACACACAAACACGCGCACACCCCTCCCCCCCCCCACACACACACACACATATCCAGACAAGCGCGCATCCCCCTTCCCCCAACCCCAAGACACATCCCACACACACATCCCCCGACACACACCCCCATGCCCCCCCCACACACACATCCCCACACACACACACATCCCCACACACACACACATTCCCCCCCCACCCACATACACACACATACACACACACACACACACTAACACATGCACACGTCCTCCCACCCCCACCCCCAACACACACACACACACACACACACACACATATATCCCCCCACCCCTAACACACACACATGCACACATCCCCCCCACCCCCAACACACACACACAAACACACACACATATCCCCCACCCCTAACACACACACAAACACATGCACACATCCCCCCACCCCCCCAACCCTAACACACATGCACACACACAAACACCCCCACACCCCTCCCCCCACACGAACACCCCTCCACACATACACACCTCCACACACGCACACATCTCCCCACCCCACTCCCAACACACACACACACACACCCTCCACACATACACACATACACACACACACACATATCCATCTCCCCCTCCTCCACATGCACACCCCAACCCCTCCACACACACACACATATCCCCCCCCCCCCCACACACACACACACACAAACATCCCCCCTACCCCCTCCCACACACACCCCCACACCCCTCTCCCCACACGAACACCCCTCCACACATACACCCCCCCACACACACACACACACACCCCTCCCCCCCCCCCCCACACCCACACACACATCCACACATGTCAATCCATGCACTGATTGCAGAAAAAGCCATTTTAAAAAGAAAATTAACCTGAAATTGCAGACAGAATTATTTATTTTATCTGAGAAGCTAAACGCTTCTTCTTCTTCTTCAGGCGATCATAACTTTGAGTGAAATACGATCGAGTTAAAAATAGTCAGAATTGGAGCAAATCTGTTTCATTCGTTTGTTAATATGCCTTACCTATTGATAATTCGGCAATTGGAATTTCATTTGTTGTTGAAATGACCGCGGGAGATCGCGTTATCGTGAGCACGTTCTGGCAAGGACAAAATGGTGTGTTTCTTCTTCTTTCAACAATAAAGACTTATAGCTTCGCGACCGTACATCCAATCATCTTGAAATTTTGCATACTTGTTACTCTTCATGACTTCTACTACAGTATGAAGTTTCACGTCGATCAATAAAGCGATTCAAGAGATATCCATTTTTAAAAAAAAAATCGTTTAATTAACGATATCTGCCAAACCACGTGACCTATCGCAAATTCTAAAACGACATTTTAGTAGACTGACATGCTGAACAGACCTGTGAAGTTTCTCCTCGATTGGATCAAAAATGAGGGAGGAGCTACGTTTTAAAGGTTCATGCTTTAAACCGTCATAACTCTGCAACCATGTGTCGGATGACGTCGCCCTCGCTGACTTTTTTGTTCGTCATGGGCATGCGATTCTGCTTGCAAAGTCTGGCCTCGATCTGTTCAGCCGTTGCAGAGAAAAAGGGGTTTTCGTGTTTTCACGAAAAACAAGATGGCGGCCGAACCACGTGACCTGCGACGTCATAATTACCATTAAAATATTCTACAGACCGAGTCCCTCCTATGGTGAAAATTTTATCTCAATCGGCCCTATTATTACAGAGAAAATGTTTTTTAAAGGAAATTAAAACTGAAAATGGCAAAAGCCCTGGGAGATGTGGCCTGGGAGGACAAAATGGTGTGTTTCTTCTTCTTTCAACAATAAAGACTTTAGCTTCGCGACCGTACATCCAATCATCTTGAGATTTTGCAGACTTGTTCCCCCCAATGAGAGCTTCATTACCTTAAAAATTCAAGTCGATCCATGCAGTGGTTCAAGAGTTACAAGCTTTTTAAAATTTAATTTCCATTATTTATTGCGGCCAAACCATGTGACTTAAAAAAACGTCTCAAGTAACGATTAAACATCCCCCCATGAGGAACATTTGTGTAAAGTTTCCACTCGATACCTCCACAAATTATGGAGGTGATTCCATTTCTAGTTTGAGATTTGAAAACGTCATAACTCTGAAACCACGTGTCGGATGACATCGTGCTCGCTGACTTTTTTGTTTGTCATGGGTATCCGAATACGCATGCCAAGTTTGGGCTCGATCCGTTCAGCCGTTGCGGAGAAAAAGGGTTTTTTGTGTTTTTTCACGGAAAACAAGATGGCGGCCGAACCATGTGACGTATGACTTCGAAAATTTTCGCATTCTGAGTTTTTTTTAACTAAGCATCTGGGGGAAAAATCTCTTTTTTGGGGGAGAAAAACTGTGTTTGACGAATTCTAACCTCTTAACGTTAGCATTTTTGATATACTCAATACACATGTTTTTTGTTCCCATTGCAGAGTTCTTTAGAATGAGCCATTCCTCAAATTTTTCCATTGAGCCGTTTCGGAGATACAGAGGGGCAAAGTTGAAGGTGTTTTACAAGATGGCGCCCATACCACGTGACCTATGACGTCATCATTAGCATTAAAAAATTCTACGAGCCTAGACGATCATTTGATGAAAATTTCCTGTCAATCCATCCTGCGGTTGCTGAGAAACTTAATTATGAAGTTTTCGGAGGTGCAAAATAGGGTGGAAGAATAATAATAATAATAATAAGAAAAACTCTAGCAGTAATAATAGGTTACTCTCCATTTCATGGAGAGTAAACCTAATAAGAAAAACTCTAGCAGTAATAATAGGTTACTCTCCATTTCATGGAGAGTAAACCTAATAAGAAAAACTCTAGCAGTAATAATAGGTTACTCTCCATTTCATGGAGAGTAAACCTAATAATGCATTTATTTTATATAGCGCTTTTCAGGAAGCCCAAAGACGCTTTGACAGAGTGCAAAACATAAGGAATTAAATAATTATCGTATCTGAATCCAAATTCAGATCTTCACCCAAATCGAATCGATTAGTCCTTGTCACACACCCAACCTGTCCACCAAGTTTCGTCCAAATTTGTCCATAACTTTTTGAGATATCCTGCTATGTATAATTTTTGTCCCTATCACCCAATGGTGAAGAATCACTTAAAAAAATTATACTAGCCGGATGCGGAAACGGATCCAGATCTTCACCAAAGTCTAATCATTTCGCCCTTGTCAAATACCCAACCTCTCCGCCAAATTTCGTCCGAATCCGTCCACAACTTTTTGAGATATCATGTTCACAGACAAACAGACAGACAAACAGACAGACAGGGGTGAAAACATAACCTCCATCCACCTTCGGTGGTGGAGGTAATGAACTAGTGTCTCAATGCAATTTCTTCACTTCCATGGTGACCGACAGCTTCGAGACTTAAAGTACTTCAAAAGAATTTAATACTTGCATTATTTTCTAATTGGTGTCCCCACCCAGGTTATACTATCCTCTTCAACTAAAGTATCAAACAAGCCTGGCTATACCGATGTTAGACTTTGTCTTGTTTACATTACGAATGACCTTGTAATTTTTATTTATTTAAATAATTTAGCTTACTTAACCGCTATTTTACTGAAGAATCAGGAAATGATGGAATATCGTGAAATTGTGAATTAAATGCGTTTTTCTAACATTGTTCTGAATGAAAAGAATTTGAATGTTGTTAAAAAACGGAAAGAAAGGGGGAAGAGATTGTGAATGGTAACGTTGATAATTATTTACTTTTAACATTATTCTTAACGAGCGGGAACAGAAGCAATGTAGGAACAACACAGGCATGTTTTAATCATCCAGGCATTCACCTTCGTGCTCCTGTCATTTTAGACTATCATTTGTGCCTAATTTAATTCACGTGCTTATTGTTGATGCGAAAAAAGATGTGATGCACCCTTTTAGAATTGAATCGTCAGTGGATGAAAAATTTCCATGTTTCAGGTGGACAAT
>NC_136261.1:45042168-45074668 GCF_964187855.1 Myxine glutinosa
ACACACACACACACACACACAAACACGCGCACACCCCTCCCCCCCCCCCACACACACACACATATCCAGACAAGCGCGCATCCCCCTTCCCCCAACCCCAAGACACATCCCACACACACATCCCCCGACACACACCCCCATGCCCCCCCCACACACACATCCCCACACACACACACATCCCCACACACACACACATTCCCCCCCCACCCACATACACACACATACACACACACACACACACTAACACATGCACACGTCCTCCCACCCCCACCCCCAACACACACACACACACACACACACATATATCCCCCCACCCCTAACACACACACATGCACACATCCCCCCCACCCCCAACACACACACACAAACACACACACATATCCCCCACCCCTAACACACACACAAACACATGCACACATCCCCCCACCCCCCCAACCCTAACACACATGCACACACACAAACACCCCCACACCCCTCCCCCCACACGAACACCCCTCCACACATACACACCTCCACACACGCACACATCTCCCCACCCCACTCCCAACACACACACACACACACCCTCCACACATACACACATACACACACACACACATATCCATCTCCCCCTCCTCCACATGCACACCCCAACCCCTCCACACACACACACATATCCCCCCCCCCCCACACACACACACACACAAACATCCCCCCTACCCCCTCCCACACACACCCCCACACCCCTCTCCCCACACGAACACCCCTCCACACATACACCCCCCCACACACACACACACACACCCCTCCCCCCCCCCCCCACACCCACACACACATCCACACATGTCAATCCATGCACTGATTGCAGAAAAAGCCATTTTAAAAAGAAAATTAACCTGAAATTGCAGACAGAATTATTTATTTTATCTGAGAAGCTAAACGCTTCTTCTTCTTCTTCAGGCGATCATAACTTTGAGTGAAATACGATCGAGTTAAAAATAGTCAGAATTGGAGCAAATCTGTTTCATTCGTTTGTTAATATGCCTTACCTATTGATAATTCGGCAATTGGAATTTCATTTGTTGTTGAAATGACCGCGGGAGATCGCGTTATCGTGAGCACGTTCTGGCAAGGACAAAATGGTGTGTTTCTTCTTCTTTCAACAATAAAGACTTATAGCTTCGCGACCGTACATCCAATCATCTTGAAATTTTGCATACTTGTTACTCTTCATGACTTCTACTACAGTATGAAGTTTCACGTCGATCAATAAAGCGATTCAAGAGATATCCATTTTTAAAAAAAAATCGTTTAATTAACGATATCTGCCAAACCACGTGACCTATCGCAAATTCTAAAACGACATTTTAGTAGACTGACATGCTGAACAGACCTGTGAAGTTTCTCCTCGATTGGATCAAAAATGAGGGAGGAGCTACGTTTTAAAGGTTCATGCTTTAAAACCGTCATAACTCTGCAACCATGTGTCGGATGACGTCGCCCTCGCTGACTTTTTTGTTCGTCATGGGCATGCGATTCTGCTTGCAAAGTCTGGCCTCGATCTGTTCAGCCGTTGCAGAGAAAAAGGGGTTTTCGTGTTTTCACGAAAAACAAGATGGCGGCCGAACCACGTGACCTGCGACGTCATAATTACCATTAAAATATTCTACAGACCGAGTCCCTCCTATGGTGAAAATTTTATCTCAATCGGCCCTATTATTACAGAGAAAATGTTTTTTAAAGGAAATTAAAACTGAAAATGGCAAAAGCCCTGGGAGATGTGGCCTGGGAGGACAAAATGGTGTGTTTCTTCTTCTTTCAACAATAAAGACTTTAGCTTCGCGACCGTACATCCAATCATCTTGAGATTTTGCAGACTTGTTCCCCCCAATGAGAGCTTCATTACCTTAAAAATTCAAGTCGATCCATGCAGTGGTTCAAGAGTTACAAGCTTTTTAAAATTTAATTTCCATTATTTATTGCGGCCAAACCATGTGACTTAAAAAAACGTCTCAAGTAACGATTAAACATCCCCCCATGAGGAACATTTGTGTAAAGTTTCCACTCGATACCTCCACAAATTATGGAGGTGATTCCATTTCTAGTTTGAGATTTGAAAACGTCATAACTCTGAAACCACGTGTCGGATGACATCGTGCTCGCTGACTTTTTTGTTTGTCATGGGTATCCGAATACGCATGCCAAGTTTGGGCTCGATCCGTTCAGCCGTTGCGGAGAAAAAGGGTTTTTTGTGTTTTTTCACGGAAAACAAGATGGCGGCCGAACCATGTGACGTATGACTTCGAAAATTTTCGCATTCTGAGTTTTTTTTAACTAAGCATCTGGGGGAAAAATCTCTTTTTTGGGGGAGAAAAACTGTGTTTGACGAATTCTAACCTCTTAACGTTAGCATTTTTGATATACTCAATACACATGTTTTTTGTTCCCATTGCAGAGTTCTTTAGAATGAGCCATTCCTCAAATTTTTCCATTGAGCCGTTTCGGAGATACAGAGGGGCAAAGTTGAAGGTGTTTTACAAGATGGCGCCCATACCACGTGACCTATGACGTCATCATTAGCATTAAAAAATTCTACGAGCCTAGACGATCATTTGATGAAAATTTCCTGTCAATCCGTCCTGCGGTTGCTGAGAAACTTAATTATGAAGTTTTCGGAGGTGCAAAATAGGGTGGAAGAATAATAATAATAATAACTAGAACTGCCACTTTAAAACTGCTGGCAGTGATGACCGGTTTACTCGCACCCACTTTTGATGCAACCCCACTGTTGATACAACCCCACTTTTGATACAACCCCACTTGTGATACAATCCCACTTTCATTGGACATGCATTGACACAACCCCCTTGGATACAACCCCGACACACACACACACACACACACACACACACACACACACACACACACACACACACACACACACACACACACACACACACACATCCCCCCTACCCCCTCCCACACACACACCCACACCCCTCTCCCCACATGCACACCCCTCCACACACACACACACACACACCAACCCCCCCCTCCACATACACAAACACACCCCACCCCCAACACACACACACACACACACACACACACACACACACACACACACACACACACACACACACACACACACACACACACACATCCACACCCACACACAAACACACATATCCACACCCACACACAAACACACATATCCACACACACACCCACACACAAACACCCCCACACCCCTCCCTCCACACACCCACACATATCCACACAAACGCACATCCCCTTCCACCCCACCCCCTCCCCCACATACACACACACACACACAAACACACGCACACATCTCTACACCCGCCCCCCACCCAAACACACACACACACGCACACACAAATCCCACCACTCCTAACACACACAAACACACGCACACATCCCCCCTACCCCCACCACACCCCTCCCCCCATACGCACACCCCTCTAAACACACACACACACACACACCCCAACCCCCCCCCCCCCACCTACACACACACACACACACACAAACACACACACCAACCCCCCCCCCCCCCACATACACACACACACACACACATCTCTACACCCCCCCCCCCCCACCCCAACACACACACACACATGCACACACAAATCCCCCCACCCCTAACACACACAAACACACGCACACATCCCCCCTACCCCCACCACACCCCTCCCCCCATACGCACACCCCTCTAAACACACACACACACACACACACACCAACCCCCCCCCCCCCCCCCCCCCCACACACACACATCCACACATGTCAATCCATGCACTGATTGCAGAAAAAGCCATTTTAAAAAGAAAATTAACCTGAAATTGCAGACAGAATTATTTATTTTATCTGAGAAGCTAAACGCTTCTTCTTCTTCAGGCGCTCATAACTTTGAGTGAAATACGATCGAGTTAAAAATAGTCAGAATTGGAGCAAATCTGTTTCATTCGTTTGTTAATATGCCTCAGCTATTGATAATTCTGCAATTGGAATTTCATTTGTTGTTGAAATGACCGCGGGAGATCGCGTTATCGTGAGCACGTACTGGAAAGACAAAATGGTGTGTTTCTTCTTCTTTCAACAATAAAGACTTATAGCTTCGCGACCGTAAATCCAATCATCTTGAAATTTTGCACACTTGTTACTCTTCATGACTTCTACTACAGTATGAAGTTTCACGTCGATCAATAAAGCGATTCAAGAGATATCCATTTAAAAAAAAAAATCGTTTAATTAACGATATCTGCCAAACCACGTGACCTATCGCAAATTCTAAAATGACATTTTAGTAGACTGACATGCTGAACAGATCTGTGAATTTTCTCCTCGATTGGATAAAAAATGAGGGAGGAGCTAGGTTTTAAAGGTTCATGCTTAAAAACGTCATAACTCTGAAACCATGTGTCGGATGATGTGGCCCTCGCTGACTTTTTTGTTCGTCAGGGGCATGCGATTCTGCTTGCAAAGTTTGGCCTCGATCTGTTCAGCCGTTGCAGAGAAAAAGTGGTTTTCGTGTTTTCACGAAAAACAAGATGGCGGCCGAAGCACGTGACCTGCGACGTCATAATTACCATTAAAATATTCTACAGACCGAGTCCCTCCTATGGTGAAAATTTTATCTCAATCGGCCCTATTATTGCAGAGAAAATGTTTTTTAAAGGAAATTAAAACTGAAAATGGCAAAAGCACTGGGAGATGTAGCCTGGGAGGACAAAATGGTGTGTTTGTTCTTCTTTCAACAATAAAGACTTTAGCTTCGCGACCGTACATCCAATCATCTTGAAATTTTGCACACTTGTTCCACCCGATGAGAGCTACATTGTATTAAAAATTCAAGTCGATCCATGCAGTGGTTCAAGAGTTACAAGCTTTTTAAAATTTAACTTCCATTATTTATTGCGGCCAAACCATGTGACTTAAAAAAACGTCTCAAGTAACGATTAAACATCCCCCCATGAGGAACATTTGTGTAAAGTTTCCACTCGATACCTCCACAAATTATGGAGGTGATTCCATTTCTAGTTTGAGATTTGAAAACGTCATAACTCTGAAACCACGTGTCGGATGACATCGTGCTCGCTGACTTTTTTGTTTGTCATGGGTATCCGAATACGCCTGCCAAGTTTGGGCTCGATCCGTTCAGCCGTTGCGGAGAAAAAGGGTTTTTTGTGTTTTTTCACGGAAAACAAGATGGCGGCCGAACCATGTGACGTATGACTTCGAAAATTTTCGCATTCTGAGTTTTTTTTAACTAAGCATCTGGGGGAAAAATCTCTTTTTCGGGGGAGAAAAACTGTGTTTGACGAATTCTAACCTCTTAACGTTAGCATTTTTGATATACTCAATACACATGTTTTTTGTTCCGGTTGCAGAGTTCTTTAGAATGAGCCATTCCTCAAATTTTTCCATTGAGCCGTTTCGGAGATACAGAGGGGCAAAGTTGAAGGTGTTTTACAAGATGGCGCCCATACCACGTGACCTATGACGTCATCATTAGCATTAAAAAATTGTACGAGCCTAGCCGATCATTTGATGAAAATTTCCTGTCAATCCGACCAGCGGTTGCTGAGAAACTTAATTATGAAGTTTTCGGAGGTGCAAAATAGGGTGGAAGAATAATAATAATAATAATAATAATAAGAAAAACTCTAGCAGTAATAATAGGTTACTCTCCATTTCATGGAGAGTAAACCTAATAAGAAAAACTCTAGCAGTAATAATAGGTTACTCTCCATTTCATGGAGAGTAAACCTAATAAGAAAAACTCTAGCAGTAATAATAGGTTACTCTCCATTTCATGGAGAGTAAACCTAATAAGAAAAACTCTAGCAGTAATAATAGGTTACTCTCCATTTCATGGAGAGTAAACCTAATAATGCATTTATTTTATATAGCGCTTTTCAGGAAGCCCAAAGACGCTTTGACAGAGTGCAAAACATAAGGAATTAAATAATTATCGTATCTGAATCCAAATTCAGATCTTCACCCAAATCGAATCGATTAGTCCTTGTCACACACCCAACCTGTCCACCAAGTTTCGTCCAAATTTGTCCATAACTTTTTGAGATATCCTGCTATGTATAATTTTTGTCCCTATCACCCAATGGTGAAGAATCACTTAAAAAAATTATACTAGCCGGATGCGGAAACGGATCCAGATCTTCACCAAAGTCTAATCATTTCGCCCTTGTCAAATACCCAACCTCTCCGCCAAATTTCGTCCGAATCCGTCCACAACTTTTTGAGATATCATGTTCACAGACAAACAGACAGACAAACAGACAGACAGGGGTGAAAACATAACCTCCATCCACCTTCGGTGGTGGAGGTAATGAACTAGTGTCTCAATGCAATTTCTTCACTTCCATGGTGACCGACAGCTTCGAGACTTAAAGTACTTCAAAAGAATTTAATACTTGCATTATTTTCTAATTGGTGTCCCCACCCAGGTTATACTATCCTCTTCAACTAAAGTATCAAACAAGCCTGGCTATACCGATGTTAGACTTTGTCTTGTTTACATTACGAATGACCTTGTAATTTTTATTTATTTAAATAATTTAGCTTACTTAACCGCTATTTTACTGAAGAATCAGGAAATGATGGAATATCGTGAAATTGTGAATTAAATGCGTTTTTCTAACATTGTTCTGAATGAAAAGAATTTGAATGTTGTTAAAAAACGGAAAGAAAGGGGGAAGAGATTGTGAATGGTAACGTTGATAATTATTTACTTTTAACATTATTCTTAACGAGCGGGAACAGAAGCAATGTAGGAACAACACAGGCATGTTTTAATCATCCAGGCATTCACCTTCGTGCTCCTGTCATTTTAGACTATCATTTGTGCCTAATTTAATTCACGTGCTTATTGTTGATGCGAAAAAAGATGTGATGCACCCTTTTAGAATTGAATCGTCAGTGGATGAAAAATTTCCATGTTTCAGGTGGACAATAAAAATAATGAAATGAAATGATGCGCCGAATGGCATCCTTTGCCAAAGTTCTTGTGTAATGTTGATAAAGAGGGAAGAAAGGGGGTGACAGAGAGTTGGGTGTGGGCAGGGGGCAGAGAAATGAGAGAGGAAGGTTGAGGCACTGGGAGTGGGTGAGTGGAGGGGCCGGGGGAAGAGGGGAGGCGGGTTAAGGACTTGGGGTTGGGAGGGGGGGCTTTGCAGACTTGGGGTTTGAGAAATTGGGGTTGAGGACTTGAAGTCACATTACTCGCTACATGGAATTTCCATGGGTCCCTGCTGGTTTATTAATATTTTAGTCAAAAATATAGGAGAGAGAGAGATAAAGCTGGCCTTTTAAGCATTCCCTTCTGAAACAGTACCTCATGAAGCTTGGATTTCAAATCCTATATACGATCTGCATTTGTCCATTATAATGAGGTCTATTGTCCATCAATGCCCATATAAGAGTGCAGCAATGATTTTATTGATCTCTTTATGCTGCATGCAATGATATGTACAACTATGAGTCATTTATCAATGAAAAAGAAAATATTTTAAAAGACCCATGGATATTAAGAATGAGATTCCACGTTTAGATGGATATGGAGTCGGTGCAGAAAAGCTTGCTACTCTTCACAAACCACACCATGGGGAGGGAGGGGGGGGGGGGGTTAAAGCAAGAAATGCTACTTTAACCAATGCGACTCTTTGTAGCTTGGTACCAAGGTGGGTTCTGGATGCTGGCTTGAGTAGCAAGGGGCCATCCAGATATGTAACGCATTTGTTAGTGGGTGGGTGGTTGGTCCAGCATTACGTGGCACTGCGGAGGAATGGGGAGGTCTCTAGAATAGCTGAAAAATACATGACATAATATTCAAATGGCATATATGTGCACTTACATCTAGGCCTGTTCCAAATTGGGTTCATTCCTAGTGGGCATCTAAAACAATAAGCAATTTATTTTCCAGCCTGACAAACCCTGCGTACCCTGCCATGGTATAATGGATGCACTGCATTAAATCGGTTGAAAAATTGTCGGTTGTGGGTGCAAATATCCTTCATTTCTAACATGCATAGGCAGCATGACCAAATAATTTATTTACAAGTCATGTAAAAACCTGCATAATAAAACCACAACGGCACTCCATAGAGCACATATTACTCCACCAGGTTCAACAGTTTATGTTTTGTATCGCACTGATGAGCCAGACCTGGATCTGGGCCCAAATACAAATCTAATCGGCTTGTTCTCGTCACCTAACCAACTTATCCACCAAGATTTGTCATAACTTGTCCACGTTTTGAAATATGCTATATATCGTTTTTGGCCACGTCTGTCAATGGTGAAGAATCACTTAACGTTAAAATTATTCTTATATCCGGATCTGGATTTTCACCAAAATCTAATCAATTCGTCCTTGGCACACACCCAACCTTTCCACCATGTTTTGTTTGAATCCATCCATAACTTTTTGAGATATGTTACTCACAGAGAAACAGGGGTGAAAACAACATCTGGCAACCTTCGGTGGCAGAGGTATTTAATAATTATTTATTACAAGTGTTTGATAATAATGTACGTAATAATGATTTATTACAAGTATTTGATAATAATGTATTTAATAATTATTTATTGCAAGTATTTGATAATAATGTAATAATAATAATAATAATACATTTATTTTATATAGCGCTTTTCAAGAAGCCCAAAGACGCTTTGACAGAGTACAAAAAACAAGTGCAAAAAGACAAAAATCAATAGGTAAATAATCAAAGCAAAAGGAAGGAGAAGGAGAAGAGATAGTCAGGGGTTAAATGCTGTGGGTTAAATGTTGAATGCAGTGTTGAACAGGTGGGTCTTGAGTGATGTTTTGAATGTGGTGAGTGAGGAGGAGTCTCTGATGGTGTGAGGTAGTGAGTTCCAGAGGGTGGGAGCAGCGATGGAGAAGGCCCTGTCCCCCCAGGATCTGAATTTGGTCCGGATGGGGGGGGGGGGGGGGTCAGGAGGTTGGTACCAGCAGAGCGGAGGTTGCGGGTGGGAGATTGTCTGGAGAGGAGGTCAGCCAGGTAGGATGGGGCCAGGTTATGGAGGGCTTTGTAGGTCAAGAGGAGGATTTTGTACTGGATTCTCTGGGGGATGGGGAGCCAGTGAAGCTTGTAAAGGATGGGGGTGATGTGGTCACGGGTCCGGGAATGGGTGAGTAGACGGGCAGCGGAGTTTTGAATGTATTGGAGTTTATTGGTGATTGTTGAGGGTGAACCATAGAGGAGGCTGTTGCAGTAGTCCAGACGGGAGGTGATTAAGGCGTGGATGAGGGTTTCTGCAGCCGTGGAGGAGAGGGATGGACGGAGACGGGCGATGTTTTTCAGGTGAAAGAGGGCTGTCTTTGTGATGTGTTTAGTGTATTTGTCGAAGGAGAGGGTTTGGTCAAAGATGATGCCAAGATTCCGGATGTGAGGAGGTGGATACTGGGAAACCGTCGATGTTGAGGGCAAAGTTATGGGTGGAATTGGTAAGCGTTTTTGGGCCAATGATGATTATTTCAGATTTATCATAGTTAAGTTTGAGGAAGTTGATTTGAAGCCAGGATTTTATTTCAGTGATGCAGTTTGTCAGGATAGAGTGGGTGGCGGTGGAGATGGACTTGGTGGAGATGAAAAGCTGGATGTCATCGGCGAAGCAGTGGAATTGGAGACCATGACGGCAGATTAAGTGACCAAGGGGGGACAGGTACAGGATGAAGAGGAGGGGGCCAAGAACTGAACCTTGGGGGACAACTTGGGGGAGGGGAGCAGTGGGGGATTTGCAGTTATTGATGGAGATGAACTGGCGTCTGTCAGAGAGGTATGATTTGATCCAAGAGAGGGCAGTGCCGGTAATGTTAAAGGTGGTTTCAAGTCGGGTGAGGAGGATGGTGTGATTGATGGTGTCAAAGGTGGCGCTGAGGTCGAGGAGGATGAGAATGTTGAGGTTGCCAGCGTCAGAGGAGAGGAGAAGGTCGTTGGTGATTTTGAGGAGAGCAGTTTCAGTACTGTGGTTGGAGCGGAATCCGGATTGGAATGTTTCATACAGGTTATTGGCAGAGAGGTGATGTTTGAGTTGAGTGGCTACAGCGCGTTCCAAAACTTTTGACAGAAAGGGTAGGTTGGAGATGGGTCTGAAGTTATTTAGGGTGTCAGGGTTGAGTCCAGGTTTTTTCAGAATGGGGGTAACAGCAGCAATCTTGAGGGATGGTGGGACGATGCCTGTAGACAGGGAGGAGTTTATTGTTGCAGTGATAAGTGGAGAGAGAGCAGGAATGGAGGCCTTGACAAAGCTGGAGGGGATGGGGTCAAGAGTGCAGGTGGCAGTTTTCATTCCTATGAGGAGTTCAGAGAGGTCAGTAGGGGAGACTGGGGAGAATTGAGACAGGGGTTGGCAGGATAAGGGGGGGCAGGTGGTTTGAGGGGGAGCGGGTGCGGTGGTGGTTAAGCTGTTGTAGATGTTGTCAATTTTGCATTGGAAGAATGAAAGGAAGGAGATGCAGTTGTCTACTGTGAATGACTGGGTGGTGGTGTTCAGGGGGCTGAGGAGTTTGTTTATTGTAGAGAAGAGTGCTTTTGGGTTTCCGGAGCCAGAGTGGATAATTTGAGAGTAGTAGGCGGAGCGGGCGTGGGAGAGGGCATCTTTATAGTGTTGTAGGTGGTCCTTGTAGGCTTGGGAGTGAATTGTGGGACCTGTTTTATTGCGGAGTCTTTCAAGTTGGCGAGCACGAGTTTTCATCAGGCGGAGTTCAGGGGTAAACCAGGGAGCAGAATGGGTGAAAGAAACTGTTTTGGTTTTTATAGGTGCAAGCTGGTCAAGGCAGGAGGAGAGAGTGTGGTTGTAGTAGTCAGTGAGGTCAGAAGGGGTGTGGAGGTCAACGAAGGGAGAAGTGGACATTTTTCCAGAGAGGATGGATGAGAATGAGGTAGGTGAAAGAGCGTTTAGCTTACGGAAGTTGATAGTGCGATAATGCCTTGGTGCTGGGGTGGGGATGTTGATGGTCATAGTGATGGCTAGGTGGTCAGAGAGGGTGAGGTCGGAGCTAGAGAGATGGTGCAAAATTAATCCAGTAGAGCAGACAAGGTCCAGAATGTGACCACGGTTATGGGTAGGAAAGTTGACATGTTGAGTGAGGTTAAAGCAGGTGAGTAAATCAGTGAAGTCAGTGGTTATTGTGGAGTCAGTGGAGTCCATGTGGATATTGAAATCACCGAGGAGGAGGATTGAGGGGGAGAGGGAACAGAGCTGGGTCAGAAAGTAGGAGAAGTCAGACAGGAATGATGGGTGTGGTTTGGGAGGGCGGTAGACGACAGCCATGACTGACTGTGTGTGACCAGAGAGTTTAAAAGCCAGGTGTTCAAATGATGGAACAGATGAGATGGAGATGAGGCTGGTCTTGATGTCTTGTCGGTGAATTACGGCAATTCCACCACCTTAGCCCTCCGAGCATGGTTTATTGATGTAAGAATATCCATTGGGTGTAGTGAGGTTGAGTGAGAAGTAGTCTAGAGGTTGTTACCAGGTTTCAGTGAGACAGAGAAAGTCCAGTTTATTATCCAGAATGTAGTCGTTCAGGATGAGGCTTTTGTTGTTGAGGGACCGGGTATTGAACAGGGTGAGCTTGATGTTGTTTTGTATGGTGGGGATGAACTCAGGTGATTTAGCCAGGGTTTGCAGACAGGAGGTGCGATCGTGTGCGTTGCTGTGACCAGGTGCGCTGGGACGATGAGTGGGAGTGCGCTGAGCCGACCAGAGTACAGGAATGGAGTGACCTGTTTGTAAGTAAACAAACTTACGACCGGAGCCTCTATGAATGTACTTAATCCAATATGTTACTCCTATGAATGTCCTTAATAATTATTTATTACAAGTATTTGATAATAATGTACTTAATAATTATTTATTACAAGTATTTGATAATAATGTACTTAATAATTATTTATTACAAGTATTTGATAATAATGTACTTAATAATTATTTATTACAAGTATTTGATAATAATGTACTTAATAATTATTTATTACAAGTATTTGATAATAATGTACTTAATAATTATTTATTACAAGTATTTGATAATAATGTATTTAATAATTATTTATTACAAGTATTTGATAATAATGTATTTAATAATTATTTATTACAAGTATTTGATAATAATGTACTTAATAATTATTTATTACAAGTATTTGATAATAATGTACTTAATAATTATTTATTACAAGTATTTGATAATAATGTACTTAATAATTATTTATTGCAAGTATTTGATAATAATGTACTTAATAATTATTTATTACAAGTATTTGACAATAATGTACTTAATAATTATTTATTACAAGTATTTGATAATAATATACTTAATAATTATTTATTGAAAGTATTTGATAATAATGTACTTAATAATTATCTATTGCAAGTATTTGATAATAATGTACTTAATAATTATTTATTACAAGTATTTGATAATAATGTACTCAATAATTATTTATTACAAGTATTTGACAATAATGTATTTAATAATTATTTATTGCAAGTATTTGATAACAATGTACTTAATAATTATTTATTACAAGTATTTGATAATAATGTACTCAATAATTATTTATTACAAGTATTTGATAAAAATGTATTTTATAATTATTTATTGCAAGTATTTGATAATAATGTATTATGCATGATTAATTTACACAATTGAATGAAAAGCATTGCACGTTCACTATTGGAGCACAATTAGTGAATTGCTCAGTGGGCAAACGTATATTTTTGCTTGGCATTTAGAAGAACATGAAATTTATTATCTTGCATGCCCATACAGTGTGGTACAATGTGTCACACACATCCTACTGGTTTCATGTTACTTTTGCCATGATCAACCGGGTCTGCATCCGCAGACAGGTAGAATATTGGATGAAATTAACGGGACGTTGATCGAGGTATGCTAACCGTCATGGGAAGCAAAAGGCAGCTAACATTTCCCTTCATTTAACCCTTCATTGGAGCAAAAAAGGACAAAACTTTGATGAAGGGTTAACATCCGAAATGCCAGATTCTCCTTGCGGTTAGAATACCACAATCAATGTTCTGATGATTCCATCCATCAATCCAATATGTTACTCCTTTGGCTTACTGTGATGGATGATTTAACAGATTACCCAAGAGCTAATGTGTAAAATAGTAATTAAATCAGTAATTGTACAAATCAGGAAAATACTATTTTTGTTTTCAAAAGCAATCTTAGCCACATTGTATACAGACTTTAGTTCTGCAACAAAGGCAACAAGAAAGAGCAATCAGAGATTGCACACCCTCGCCAGGACGTGCTTTTAGTGGTTTTTAAGGCTTTTGTGTTAAAACAAATATGGCGGCCGAACCACGTGACCGATGACGTCATTTTTTTTCTCCATCAATTTATCCATAGATGATGCTCAATGAATTTCTTCTTGACCAGATGAAGTTTGGTACTTGTCGAATTATGACGTCATAATCGAGGCAGCTATGACATCGTGATTAACATATTTTATTCCCCATGGAGAGTTCTTTACAATGAGCCATGTCTCAATTTTTTCTATTCAGCGCTGTCGGAGATATAGAGGTGCAAAGTTTTTCGGTTTTTCCAAGATGGTGCCATACCACGTGACCTATGTTGTCATAATTATCATTTAAAAATTATACAGGTGGAGTTGCACCTACGGTGAAAATTTCCTGACAATCGGACAAACAGTTGCAGAGAAAATCATATATATTCTGTGCAGACAAACAGACAAACAAACGGACTCAAATGCAATACCCTCTCCTCAGGTGAGGGTAATAAAATTAATATTGTAAAAATCACATAAAAAAATGAAAAATTTTTGGAATACTAGCAACGGTACCTGCCCTATGGGCAGGGCTTCAATTGGGAGGCCCAAATGAAAAGGTAAAATATCAGAAATTGAAGGCTTTTTTATTTTAAAACGATTCATATAAACATCCGTTAAATCATATCACACGCAAATCATCAAAATCGAAACAGTATCTTACTATAATTCACCAAATGTCCCACAGTGATCGATACACTATGATCGTGATGATCGTGATCGCAAATCGTGATCGATAATAATCGTGTTCACAATCGCTATGTCGTATGTACTCGCGATACGTGTTTCCTTCAGTTGAAATGGGTTAGAATTCTCTCAAGCAGGGATTCAACCCGTGTCCTTATAAAAGGTCTTTGTCCGAGGTCACCGAGTCCGATCGGTGCAGCGATCGGTGCAGCCGTTTGTATGCCACCCGGGAAAACAACATCGTCACAATGAGAACAATGAACGTTATGTGAACGCGAATGTTATGCGGAGTCCAAACCTGAGAATGCTGGAGACTAAAGCTGAAATTGGGAAAACTAAATAGCTTATTTTACTCCTGGAGATCCCAGGATTATCCACCCAAAATATCGTTGCGATCGGTTCAGCAGTTTTATGGTACTTTCGAACGGACAGACAGACAGACAGACAGACATTTGGTGAATTATAGTAAGATACTGCCATTTTCTACAGTGTCTACTACATCACCTTATCCTGCACATTATATTAGTAGTAGTGGTAGTAGTAGTAGTAGTAGTAGTAGTAGTAGTAGTAGTAGTAGTAGTAGTAGCAGTCGTAGTACTAGTGGTAGTATCGTTAAACAAAAGACTCATCTTCCTATTAATGTTCCGAATCATGTTCAAAATAAAACATTCAACATAAATAAATTGTTCCTCAATCATAATCTCACAGACATAAACTGATAAGACAAACTGAAGGACATGAACCAATTGCTTAACCCTGCTTTTCACTCCGTGTGCATGGGGTAATAATGAGCTAAACTAAAATTATATTATTATTAAACAAGATTATGATTGCCTGCATTCTCTCAGCAGGTGGATAAGTGTGTGATAGAATGTGTGCATGTTTTTTGGTAAAAGATTCCTGAACAATACAATAAATGTGGAAATGTAAATGCAGGATGTTTTTTTTTGTACCTTTTGGGGAGTAGATTTCTTCCTATTCCAGAATCTTGAAGACCAACCTAGAAAAACAAAATTCCTCCTGAACATGATCACATGAGAACGGGTTCTTCGATCAAATGTAAAATCTGAACAGAATATTTCATTCTGAAAACACAAAAAATGTCTCCGAACACTTGGCTCTGGCCTATTGTCTTCCCAAGCTTAGCAAAGAAACAGACGTCACAAAAATGTATAATACCAAGTCCACCAGAGATCAGACATTCAACAAACAAGTCCTTCAGCAATCGTCCAAATACTGGTGGCAACTGGTAAAAAAAATTCTCAGTTCCTTTGCTGATCGAGGAGGCAGTCATTATAGACTTGAGATACAGAGCCAGTTAGTACCCCCAACAGGTCTTGATAAGGCAGAATGCTCAAATTTTGGCACAATAGTGAGCACGTGCTTTGGTAAAACTTTTTTTGATTAATCAATTAATTGATTAATTCCTTAATTATTATCGATTAATTTTTTTAAGTACTTATTTCCTTTCTCATCTGGGCAATATCTGTCACCTTTTGAGCTAGGAAGCTAATATTTGGACATGACAGTGACCAAGTGATGTGGCTATAAAGAATATTTTTGATTTATTGATTAATCAATTAATCGATTTATTATTTATTGATTAATCAATTCATTTTTTTCCCTTTCGATTAATGACTTATTTTATTAATTTTCAAAAAGTTACAGCGTTGGATGAAGCACTGGTGGTTGAGGTATGCTATTAGCCAATTGATTAAGAAATTATTTTATGATTAATATTTATTTATTTTAATTGTGCAATTAATCAATCAATTATTGTACACCTCTCCCTCCCAATACCGTCTCTATGTGTACTGCACAGAGGTATCGCCGACATCTAGAGTTTATGAGGCAGAACACATCTTTTGTCAGAAAGCCAACACGTTTCTTTGCAGACAGAAAACAAGAAAATCCCTGGAGCAATTCCAGAAGCTGCGAGCAGATGCCAGCATCAGAAATGCAGCTATGAAGAAAATGGATAGTAGATTGCTTACTATTGCCAGCAGAGACCTCATAGCAGCAGAAGGGCATTTTCATAGGTCGTGCGACAGATCTTACTCAAGGGAGGAAAAGGCTGCCAGGGGTGCGACATGTGTTGAAGACCACAATGATGAAGCTCAGTTCGAGATGGCTCGAAGTCACTCATACAATGAGGTGTTCCTGTTTATCAGGAATGAGAATGAAAGGTTACATTGATTAAAGGTCTTGTTATTTAACAGTTGAAAGACTTCAGGAAGAACCTCCACCAAAGGCTAAAACATGAGTTTGGTGAAGCCCTCGACATCTTCACCAATGAGAAATGGAAACTTCTTCTCTATCCTGACAACTTGTCAGTAACTGAACTTGCCACGGCCTACCAGATGCTGAAAGCATAGCTTAAGACCCTGAAATCTCTCACAGTAGAAGATGTTATAGCAAAGGCAGCCCAGCCCTTCAGGTGAGAGCAGACGTTAGAAAGCAAGATTTCCTCCAGGCCTGACCACCACTGGTAGTGGAAGCAGAAGAGAGTGAACCCATCACCCCAGAGTCTGTCACCCTCTTTCCAAGATATTGGACAATGGTCATGCAATTGATTGGTCTTCTTCCTCTGATATGTAGGCCACTACAGATGAGGTTTTTCCATCTCGCAGGTAGGACAATGACAGAGTCAACGTCTACACCTTCAGTTTGGGTTGGCCCCTCTCTTTGCCCAACATTGTATGTATGTGGGCAGCATCAGTGGTGAAGTACTGATGCTCCCCTTCTGTGTCTTGTCAACAGGAGGCAATATTTTAGCTGGCTGCACGTCAACTGCCTTGGCTTGAATAGCAATTCCGTTGACTCTGTGGGATGTCCTCTCACCACTGCTGGTCTCATCAAGTCAGACAATGTTGTCCCAGGCTAGGATAGTGAAAACCCCAGGATGGGTATTTGCTGGAAGGGCATCATCATCTTTTGACACAGAGCTTCTGTAGACACAAGGTCACCGTGTCAATCTCTTCCATCTGGGAGTAGGATGTTGGGAGTAGGATACACTGTGATCAAGTTGGTTGAGGGTCTGCATGCATGAGCTCTACATTCCCAGTCAGAGACTTGACTGCAAATGACAGAATTATGTGTTTGGGTGACTTTGTCTTGCCATGAGTGATAGCATATATCAAGTTGTGACCAAATGAGTTAAACTCATTGACCTCTTTGGGAATCAGCAGTTGGAATGGCTTCAATATCCCGATTTGAGGTGACGTCACGGTCCTTCTAATCAATTGTTATCCACCTACCATCAATGCTCTTGCAACACAAAGGTTGACTGTCAACAAAGTGCTGAATCACTCACTCACCACAGAGCAATGTGTAGAGCTGTCCAAGATTGAATGCGTCTTTGATGAGGCATTGTACGCAAAGGCTGCCGAGATAATATGGAAACATTCTCAACCAAAATATATGCCATAGACATGGACTAATAATAAATAAATAAATAAATAAATCATAGACTTTGCCCCCCAGATGGTACCAATAAGTGGAATTTCTGGTCCTGGCCCATGGAATAAAACTGGATTGCTGATCTGCAAGCATTTAGGTATATTTGATAATCATATATGTATAATATAGTGTTTCGATCCCTTGGCTTTTTAGAGATGGAATAACTGCATTTCTTTCACTCGAATCAAATGCTTTTTCACAGTCTACAAATCTTGGACATAGCAGAAAATGGTATTTCCTTCATTTATTTTGATGAATATTGCTTGTAGATTTATCAGTTTTTGAAAACTTTCTCCTAAAATCCAGCTTGTTCCAATGGTTTGTTTCTCCCATTATGGAAAGGCTTGCTCCTCTTCCATTGAAGAAAGGTCCATGGCCTAGCAGTTATCTACTCTACTGCCTCTGGTCCTGTCTTTCCTGGCGTCTAGCCATTCACCTCATGTGCCCCACCAGATGGTACTCATTTAGCCATAACCCAAACTTTGTTACTCATAGTCATAGCCCTCCCCAAGTGCAAGCAAACTACCCATCTCCTCTTTTTGTCCCACTCTTCTCAGACTTTGGAATTGCCTCCGTGAGTCTGTCCAATCACATTATGCTCTTAACTCCTTTAAAATGCTGAGCGATTACCTGCTCATGTCCCCATATTTTTATTCCTGATCTTTTTTGTCACCGACTCTCCATTCTTTTAAACATATTCCCTGTTGTCATATTTTCCTGGCGATTAATGTCTTTTGTCTACTTATCCATCCCAGTTTCCTTATCCTGTTCCATACATCCCTACTTGATATGCTGCCTGTCTGGTCTCTGTCTCTTCCATTTCTGCCACTGCGCTTTACTAAATCAACACAACTATCAGGGATGCCTCTTTGTGGTGGTTGTACCTCCAAATGCAAGTCGGGGGCCAAATCTTCCCCATTCCTCCCTGCTGCACGGATTCGCCATGGTAGCGCAGTCACGGTCGGAGTACCGATTGGTCCCCATGGACCAGCCCTTTCCCGCAATATCTATCTCCATCTCTCTCTCTAAATCTGTCGTGGCCCTGACTTCTTGAAGGCGGGGGTACACCATCCTGGATGTGGGGGGTCTCGGTTGCTCCTGCATGATCGATCGGCTGTCCAACTATCGGCTGTCCCCGTACCGCGGGCTTGTTCGAGAGAACTGATTGGGACTATACAACAACAACAAAATCCACAAGAGCCTTCTCTCTGTATTCCACACTTTTCCTCTCCTTGGACTATGGTGCATGATTATCCCCACACTATTTGAAAAAGAACGAGGGGATGTTGTAATCAGCTCCATCCGTCCATCATGCCATCTTCTACTAAATGGTTGCGCAGCAATTCACCAAACGCAGCACTCAAGATTTGATATTGGGTAATAGCTCGTGGAACTTTTTGCCATTTTTCAACTTTGCTTTAGGTGGGAAACCTGAGGATTTGTGATGGCGAGCCATCAATTTCGCTCCGATCTCTGTCCCACTGTTTTCCCTCTGCTGCATTCTTGGTGTTGACCTCGCACTCTTCCTTCATTCAGCTCTTCTGTTGAGCCTTGATCTATATTTTTTAACCCATGGCTTAGAAAATATGAGAACATTCTGTAGTGCCAAGTGGAGCAAATTAGGAAGACTTACTGTGTGATCAAATAATTGAAACGTACTTATTCTGGCAAATGAAACACTTCGCAAAGAAGAGAGTTTTGTCTGAATGGAGTTTTTTTTTCCACCAAATCAGCCCCTTTAGCAGTAACCAATAATTATATTTTAAGTTAAAAATAAAAAAAGACGAGGTTTGTTTATTCTAAAAACAAATTCCATCTTCTTTTTGAAATATTCATTTCCAAAGTACAATGTTGTTGGTTTTCCCAAAGTTGTTATGATGCAATGTCAACTAATAATAATAATAATAATTAATAATTCATTTATTTTGTATAGCGCTTTTCATGAAGCCCAAAGGCGCTTTGACAGAGTGCAAAACATAATGCATAACAAAACATAATGCATAACAAAACATGAAAACAACAATTGCAAAAAGACAAGAATCAATAGGGAAATATTTAAAGCAAAAGGAGGGAGAAGGAGAAGTGATAGTCAGGGGTTAAATGCTGTGGGTTGAATGTTGAATGCAGTGCTGAACAGGTGGGTCTTGAGTGATGTTTGAATGTGGTGAGTGAGGAGGAGTCTCTGATGGTGTGAGGTAGTAAGTTCCAGAGGGTGGGAGCAGCGATGGAGAAGGCCCTGTCCCCCCAGGATCTGAATTTGGTCCGGATGGGGGGGGGGGGGGGGGGGGGGTTAGGAGGTTGGTACCAGCAGAGCAGAGGTTGCGGGTGGGAACCATTTCAGAGGTATTATCATCATTGCGATGGTAATCATTTTACTCCAGTCAGGTTTGCTGATAAAGTAAAAAGCTTCATAACGATACCAGTTATGACACCACATTGGCTTTACCTGTGTGGTGGTTGGTGTAGTTGTAGACTTCAAGCACAACCTCGATTAGGAGATGCCAGACAACCAGGCCAGCCACAGGCACCGCATCTACAGGATCTGGTAGATCCAAAGTTCTCACATCCACTCCCAGGAAAACTGTGGCCACTATATGCAGGAGAAAAAAGCAGTCAGAACATCTTGAACATTATGGTAGTCGGATGATCGCCCTGGTAAATCAGCTAGTTGTACCTCGATTGCATGAAACAGATCAAATCCAAGAGCCATTTCAGGATTGTAAGTGTGTTGTGCTAAAACACCTCGAGGTGAGTTTCTATACTTGCACGCGTACTTGAAACAAACGTGATTACACAAAAGTACATACACAATGCACAAACACTCCAATGTCATGCAATGCATGTTTTAGATTCGCATCAGTGTGAAAGTGACTGATGATGTGCGGTTGACTTTTTGATGAGTGCTTGTACTCAAGTCATGTGGCTGACTCATTGTCTATACTTCGATGGAGCAGCTGAAAAAGCACAACGAGAGGTGAAGACAAATGACTGGAAGGGAAATAGAAGTGTGAATAATTAATAGAATCAGAAGCGCACACAATACACAGGTCAAGACTGGTGGATTAGCTCGAGGACAGAGCAAGAGGAACAGCTGCACAAAAGGGGCACAGACCACAAATGCCCAACAAAACAAGAATGTGCAGAGTTTCTGTCATGTTGGGTAATACGGAAGAGTTGCTCTTATTATATACAAAAATGGGTCGTCATGTTACTGCTCCGTCTGAACCTAGCACTAATATTACAAGGAACCCAGGCCCATACGCTATATCTGTGCGCCTGCTTTGCCCACCTAATATCCTTGCAATTCATGATGGTTACCAATGTCTTTGTTCTCCATGTGATTCATGCACAAACTACTCTGCAAACCTGAGCTCAGTGTAAAAACAAAGTTGAAGAGCAGTATAGTATTTTCAATCCCATCTTCCAATTTGCAATCAACCTTTATAACGTGTGTGTGTGTGTGTGTGTGTGTGTGTGTGTGTGTGTGTGTGTGTGTGTGTGTGTGTGTGTGTGTGTGTTGAAAAAAAAAAAAAAAAAAAAAAAAATATATATATATATATATATGACTAGAGCAATGCAACTGTGTCGCCAATATGCCTCCGCATAGTCCCACCACGGGTGGATGCCATCGTTCACTGTCCTAAAAATAAACAAGTTTGATTTAAATCCCTTCAGCTGTTTTCAAGTATCACATTTTCACCAGCCTTGACAGGTTTACATCGATCAGTGAAGCAGTTTCAGAGAAGGGATATTTTTAAATAATGGCTTTCAAGCTAATATGGCTGCCATACCACGTGACATATGACATTACAAAAATGTACATTCTGCATATGTATGGGTAGGGGATCACGTTTGTGAAGTTCCGTGTTGATCGGATAAGGTTCATTTTTCTACCCAAGATGGCTGCCAAACCACGTGACCTACGACATCATTATTTTCAAACGACATGCAACAATGGTGTTAGATGATATTTGTAAATTTTCGCATCGATCGGGTAAGCGGTTTCAGAGATATAATTATTTAATATTTTCCTTGAATCCAATATGGCTGCCACAACATGTAACCAATGATGTTTTCGTGATCATCCTTTAATCGCCATGCCTAATCAATGACAAACAACGTTTCGAGTCAATCGATTTGGTGGTTTGGGAGAAGATGTTTTTTAAAGGTTTTAGGTTAAATCCAATATGGCTGCCAAACTATGTGACCTATGGATGTCATACATTTCATATTTCAGTACAAATGGGTCAACGATCATGTGCATACAATTTCTGATTTTTAGGATAAGGAATTCTATTAAAACATTTTTGGCTGGTATACCACTTCACCTATGATGTCATCATTATCATACTTTTGCTACCCATTGGGAGTACTTGACAATGTGCCAAGTTTCAAATTTTTCCATTCAGCGGTTTCCAAGAAATAAAATTTTCATTATTTGCATTTAATCCAAGATGGCTGCCATACCACGTGACCGATTACATCACAATTATCATAAAAACATTCTGCATGGGTGTCACTCCTACCCTGAAAGTTTTGTCTCAATTGGACATATGGTTGCTGAGAAAAACGAGGTTTAGCCCGCACGCACGGACAACCCAATAACATAATGCCTACGCCCAGGTGTGGGGGCATTAAAATATTTATTTATTTATTAACTAACACACACACACACACACACACACACACACACACACACACACACACACACACACACACACACACACACACACACACACACACCGATTAGGCGAGCTATCGCCGGCACCACAAACAAATTCCAAATTCCTGCCCTAAGCAGCAGAGGGCACTGCATCAACGGCACAGCCACACCCTCAGCTAATGATGCTACCTCGCAGCCTTGTGCTGCATATGAACGAAGTAAACGTGTGTGTGTGTGTGTATCTATCTATCTATCTATATATATATCCCAGCACTTATAAAGCATGTAAATGGTATTTTAATCTTCGTTTTGACAAAGTGACCATTGCCTAAATTCTTCCTCAGCTTTCTGTCGGTCCATACCAATGTATATGTGCACTTAAAGCTCCAACATTCTTAAATAAAGTCAAATAAATTGATGATGGAACTCACAAGTGGTTTATTTGACTACGTAGTTTAATTTATCTTTCGGAAACTCGAGGCTTATATGTGGACTTGGATTTGCAAAATATATAAAAGATAACAAATCGTTGTGTGCTGAAGTTTTGTGTGCTGATATAGTCTTCTGTGAGGAAGTCGCAGGCCTTACAGGAAGTGACGTCACGTAGAACAAAGCATTCTGGGAAAAAACCTGTCATGCAGAATAAAGCAGATCAAGAGTCGAGGGAGATCGTCTGCACAGTTTGGCGATACATGTCGTCTCACATAATTACATATGGTGTGGAGAATTTTTTAAATGGCCATGAATTGATAATAATCATTAAAATAAACTTGTTTTGTCGCTCTCAGCGTTGTCGTAGACTACAACAGACAAACCGTTGACGTGCCTAAAAAAACCCTCACACCGGCCTTACGGGGTCGTTACGACGTTTACGGCGGCGTTGCGGCGAAAAAAATCGTGCACAACCGGGAGCATTCCTTGTGGCACCTCAACGCTTCCTGGAGCATTCGTATGGATCCTTCAGCGTCCGGGAGGGGTCGTAATTTCTTACGAGAGTTTTGGTCCAGACCAAAACTCTCGTAAGACAATTACGGCAGTGCAACGGAAATCTAGACCGCAACGCTTCCTCAACGCTTCCGCAACTGCCGTAACACCACCGTAAGACTCCGTAAGGCCATCTTAACCATCCGCAAGGATTCTCCCTCTCCTTGGACTCTCTGGGCAGCGGGTGCTCCGTCCATGGCTCTCCTGGATAGGTCTTGCCCCCTTGGAAGTCAGCAGCAGAATGAGGGGAGAGCGGGGGGGGCCCCCGTTTTTATATTCTGGGCCGGGAACCGTAAGGAACCGCAAGCAAACGTAGAGGCACCGTATCTCCGCCGTGTATATCCGCAACGAAGCCGTAGCAGTCCGTACTAAACCGTAATAAACCGCTGTGAATCGGTCATGGTCAAGCAAAATCCTCTCCCGGGTGTTCACGATTTTGCTCAAAAAATCGCAACGCTGCCGTAGAAAGAACATCCGTGGACGTCCGTAAAATCCATTTTTTGGTGTGAGGTACCCTTTAGGTACTCGCATCATGAATAAAGTATTCCATCTCCAACTCCTGATTTATAAGCCAATCAAATCTTGCCTGTGCATAGGGACAATCATCGAACATCATTCCGATCAAAACTTTAAACTAAACCAATCCAACATGTACAGCAATAGAACAACATATTTGTTAGTACATTATAGGTGTTCAGTCAACATTACAAGCCAAGCCAATAATGTGTGGGCCACTCCACCAGATAGCCTTAAAGAAAGTCATGCTGTGAATGCTGTGCCTGTGTGGTGTTGAGGTTACCAGCTAAAATCCAGGCTGACATTCCCACCGCCCAGTGGACCCAGTTAAAAATGTACCTCCTGGAAACAAAGCAGAGACATCCTCATCACGATGTGAAGCATTTTTCCAAAAAAGAATAAAAAAATTTTTTTGAACAATTACTAATCGACCATTTCTACTGCTGCACCTGAAACATTAACAAATCCCCACCAAGTACCATATCCCTTCCTAATTGGTGATGCATGTAGTCTCACGTAGTTGATCAAGTTCAGATGCAGCTGTCACTCAAGTAAACATTAAACTTGCCGATCGGTTAATTTTGGAAAATCTCCAGATTACTACACATTAAATTGCTGAAGAATTTCTCTTCCACGAGCTTAGACATTGTAGACAAAATATAAATAAAATTGGATTGGTCTGCATTGGAAGTCTGAAATTGGTCTGCATTGGAAGTGCGGAAATTTTTTTTTTCTCATTTTCGTTTCAAAAAGGTAAAATTTATTCTCACTTGAAATTCAACAATTTTAAGTAACGCATATAGAAATCTAAGGTTATGGTAGAGCTAAAGGCTGGTGCAAGGAGGATAACAAAGGATCTATCATTTAACCAAATGGCACCTCATGTGCACCCCCCCACTCCCACCACAAGTGTGCATGTGTAGCAGTGGAAGTTTTATCAACCTCCCCATCATTTAAAAAAATTGTCCAAAGTAAAAAGTCCATGTCATCCTTGAACTACTTATGCCTTGTATCATTCCAACTGTATTCAATTCATCACTTTCCATTGAGAAACTAGAAAGAGCAATCAGAGATTGCAAACCCTTGCCAGGATGTATTTTCAGTGGGTTTTAAGGCTTTTGTGTTTAATCAAATATGGCGGCCGAACCACGTGACCGATGACGTCATCATTTTTTTTTTCTAAAGTAATTTATTCCGAGATTATGCTCATGAAATTCCATCTTGATCGGATGAAGTTTTGTACTTGATCCACCACACGGTAACTCGGGTTACACAAAGGATTTTCCTATCACACGGAACCGGGTTACACTCCCCCTAAAATAGATTAATTAATTATGCAAAATGATTAAAAATCACGGGGCAACCCGGGTTACCGCGTGGTAGATCACTTGTCGAATTATGACGTCATAATGGAGGCACCTATGACATCATCATTAACATAATTTATTTCCCATGGAGAGTTCTTTACAATGAGCCACGTCTCAATTTTTTCTGTTCAGCACTTTCGGAGATATAGAGGTGCAAAGTTTTTCGGTTTTTCCAAGATGGCGGCCGAACCACGTGAGCCATGACGTCATCATTTTTTTTTTATCCACCAGTTAATGCCGACATGGCGCTCAAGAAATTTCATCTCGATTGGATGAGGTTTTGTACTTGTCGAATTATGACGTCATAATGGAGGCACCTATGACATCATCATTAACATATTTTATTCCCCATGGAGAGTTCTTTACAATGCGCCATGTCTCAATTTTTTCTATTCAGCACTTTCTGAGATATAGAGGTGCAAATGTTTTCGGTTTTTCCAAGATGGTGGCCGAACCACGTGACCTATGACGTCATAATTATCATTAAAAAATTCTTCAGGTGGAGTTGCACCTCTGGTGAAAATTTCCTGTCAATCGGACCAACGGTTGCAGAGAAATTCATATTTATTCTGTGCGGACAAACAGACAGACAGACAGACAAACAGACAAACGGACTCAAATGCAATACCCTCTCCTCTGGCGAAGGTAATTAAAGACATTTTGACTAAATAAAATTAAAAGTAGGGTAACTGATTAATGACTCAAAAATATGTTTTAGCTATTTACTAAAACAGGTTAAATCTTCACAGAAATCTTACTTGGGTGTGCCGGGATGAGGGCGGAACAAAGCCATGATTGGCTGAATTACAACCAGTATGACAACAGTAATTCCCAGGTATGCATGGGCGCCGGCGACCTAATGCAAAGAAAGGCCAGATGATCAATAATTACACAACCATGATGGTTTTCTTCCTGGGACAATTTTCATGAGAGTGGAAGTATGACAAACAATAAAAGGTAACATAACGTATTTCAAACTTGGGCCTCTCACCGTACTCCACCGTCCGCGATAGACAAAAGCCAGACAAACAGCAACTATGGTCAATGCAAACGCCATCACCATAGCTGTCCTATGCATCTGTGAAAGAAGAAGAAGAAACAAAAAGCATGTAAAATAGAGTTAAACATAAAAATTCAAAACACAGGGGCCTTATCCTTCAGGTTGACATTTCATTGGACTCCCACTGCCAAGTTATTGGATGTTTAGGTTTGTTGAACTGAAGTGTTAATAACAATGGAGTTCATCTGCATCTATACTTCCTTGAACAAGTAAACGGCGTTAAAAGTGTACAAGTCATGACAGTAACATGACATGGCATCAATTTCCTAAATATTAAATAAACCATCCAATGATATTTGATACTCCTCAAAGACTGTTGGGCAAAGTTATTTTGTAGACTATGGTACAATAGTAGAGGGTGGTGGTGGTGGTGGCCCATACTCTTGACAGGGCATCCTGGCATCCCATTTTGCTTGCCAAGCTCTCCGCCTGTGGCAAAGGCCAACTTTGTTTCTGGCTTGCCAACTTCCTCCTTTCACACAGTCAGTGCATATTCCTCAATTATGCGTTTTCAAAACCCTCTGTGTGGTGGATTTGTCTGTAAAATTGAGAATCAAATAATCTTCCTGGCATTGTCTGCAGTACAATCCTTAACACTCATTTAAGCTCAGGCCTAATAGGCATAGGGACAGGCGTAGCCTATGAAACTGTTTAGCGAGAAGAATATGTACAGTCATAGACAATATGTACATAGACAAACATTGGCAGTAGAATGGGCCATACAGAAGAGCTCAGTGACTTTCAACGTGGCACCGTCATAGGATGCCACCTTTCCAACAAGTCAGTTCATCAAATTTCTGCCCTGCTAGAGCTGCCCCGGTCAACTGTAAGTGCTGCTATTGTGAAGTGGAAACGTCTAGGAGCAACAACAGCTCAGCCGCGAAGTGGTAGGCCACACAAGCTCACAGAACGGGACCGCTGAGTGCTGAAGAGCATACAAATCGTCTGTCCTCGGTTGCAACACTCACGACTGAGTTCCAAACTGCCTCTGGAAGCAACGTCAGCACAACAACTGTTCGTTGGGAGCTTCATGAAATGGGTTTCCAAGGTCGAGCAGCCGCACACAAGCCTAAGATCACCATGCGCAATGCCAAGCGTCGGCTGGAGTGGTATAAAGCTCGCTGCCATTTCACTCTGGAGCACTGGAAATGCGTTCTCTGGAGTAATGTATCACACTTCACCATCTGTCTGTCCGACGGACAAATCTGGGTTTGGCGGATGCCAGGAGAACGCTACCTGCTCGAATGCATAGTGCCAACTGTAAAGTTTGGTGGAGGAGGAATAATGGTCTGGGGCTGTTTGTCATGGTTTGTGCTGGGCCCCTTAGTTCCAGTGAAGGGAAATCTTAACGCTACAGCACACAATGACATTCGAGACGATTGCGTGCTTCCAACTTTGTGGCAACAGTCTAGGGAAGGCCCCTTCCTGTTTCAGCATGACAATGCCCCCATGCACAAAGCGAAGTCCATAGAGAAATGGTTTGTCGAGATCTTTGTGGAAGAACTTGACTGGCCTGCACAGAGCCCTGACCTCAACCCCATCGAACACCTTTGGGATGAATTGGAACGCCAGGCCTAATCACCCAACAACCCGACCTCACTAATGCTCATGGCTCGATGGAAGCATATTCCCGCAGCAATGTTCCAACATCTAGTGGAAAGCCTTCCCAGAAGAGTGGAGGCTGTTATAGCAGTAAAGGGGGACCAACTGCATATTAATGCCCATGATTTTGGAATGAGATGTTCGACGAGCACATACGGGTGTGATGTTCAGCTGTCCACATACTTTTGGCCATGTAGTATGTACACACACACACACACACACACACACACACACACACACACACACACACACACACACACACACACACACACACACACACACACACGCACGCACACACACACACACACACACACACACACGACCTGCGTGGGGCTGTTTATGATTTGTCAGAATCAAATGAGGAAGTTGAGGTGACCGAGTTGTCTCAATCGTCATCGTATCAGTCACCCATAGCTCCTCAACTTATTTTTTCCTTTCTCAACGAAACGTATAGACAGTGAAATGTGATCATTAAAGATCATTTTCCTGATTTACTTTCATTTGTTCAGGCTGCAAAGGACATTAATTAAATTCATCCTACTTCCTAATTAACAAAGTCTCAGTTTCATCCTCTCAGAAAGGTTGGTACAAAAGCGGGGAGTGAGATTTCCCAGAAACCGCTCAAGCCTTTTGATAATCCATGAAAAAAAACAACCTTTGGAACCTTAAATATGAACGGCTGAGGTGCAAGTCACAACCACCAGGTTCAGGTGAAATGTTCATTTGAACGTAAACAAATTGATGTATTTACTCCAGGAAACTCTATACAAGTCAAAATGTGGAGTAGGATTGGTGTTGCCTCTTCAAGGGGCAGTGTTTTTTAGTAACTTGCTGTCTTCTGCTGCTGGCGTGGCCTTCTTACTCAAACCAGGACTAGTACCTGAGTCATGCCTCTTCCAGGAGGTGATTAAAGGCTGATTTATTTCTCTGGAATCAATTAATAATTTCTGTTTCACACAATTCAATATTTACACGCTGGGTGAGTGCGGAACGAAGAGCCTTCTTTTCATCTTTGATTCGACACATGCAGTCGATTGATCTCAATAATTGTATTTGCATGGGGGGGGGGGGGGGGGGGACTTTAATTGTACTTTTGAACCCAGTATAGACCGAAATACAGCAGAACCTCATCCCGAATGTAAAACTGATTTGTTTAATTATTTTTCGGCAGTGGGTGTGCTAGATGCATGGAGGCTGCATTACCCACAACGAATCTCAGTATACTTGGGGACGATGTGCCAATGGGAGAATGACCCTCGCTAGACTTGACCATTGGCATATAAACTCGCGTTTCAGGAATGCCTTTTTTTTTCAGGTCATTTTCCGTCTTTGTTTTCTGATCATCATTTGGGTCTCTTTTTCCATCGACCCTTGTGCAAAAGTGCATACTGGAAATTCAACACCAGTCTTCTCGAAGATGCTTTGTTTAAAGATGCCTTCCGTGCTTTTTGGGCCACCCAACTCTCAAAAAACGCCCTCTTTCTCTCCGCTGGCGTTGTGATGGTATAACACAAAAGCTCAGATTGGAGTGTTTCTCAGCATTTTGTTTCAAATGAAACTGATGTTACAAATATAACAAAGGCTTGTTTGGAAGCTGATATTGTTTGGTTAGAGAGTAAACTGGCTAAGGATAGTAATAGGAGAGACCACAGGTTATTGGTTGAAAAGAAGTCTCAACTGAGAGAGCTGATTCAGGATAAAGCAGCAGGGCTGTTCATCAGATTAAGGATAAACAATATAAAGGTATTCGATACCCTAAAAAAATCCTTCTTTCAAATGGATTTTGTCAACAAATCACCCAAAAACTTTTTCTCTGTACTAGTCTTTAGGGGAAACATGGTTGCCAACCCTGGAGATGTAAGGTTGTGCATTAGAGAATTGTTTTCAAAGGTTTATGCAAACCAAATTGTTTGGGATCAAACCATGGAACTTTTAACTTCTCACCTTTCATCCCTAACTGACCCTCAGCGCCTGGGCCTGGATTCACCAATTACATTGCCTGAGATAATGCAGGCCCTAGCTGAAATGGACTCGGGGAAAGCTCCAGGAATTTACGGCCTACCGGCAGAATTTTTCTTAGGCTTTTTGGGACCTTTTGGGCCCTGGGTTATTGAATGTCCTGGAATCATCCTTGGTGCATGGAGAACTACCACCAAGCTTTAGAAGAGTGGTGGTGTCACTGATTCCAGAGACTAGAGACCAATGGCAGATGAAGAATTGGCGACCGGTCTCTATTATGTACGGACTACAAAATATTGTCAAAAGTGTTGGCCAGTCGGTTGAAGACGGTAATCGGTGATCTAGTCCACCCTGATCAGAATTACTGCATCCCGAACAGATCAATTTATGATAATATTTGTTTTAATCAGATTTACTGGAGTGTGATTGCTTGAAAAAATATTTTGGGATAATATTCTTCGTTTTGGAAAGGGCTTTCGATAGTGTGGATCATGGTTTTTGCATCGTGTGCTGGGAGCATGTGGCTTTGGCACCAATTTTAGGGCCTATGTGACGTTGTTGTACAATGATATATTTAGTTTATTTTAAGTCAATAATGAACTCGTTTCTCCTGTACAGGTTTAAAGAGTGGTGAGGCATGGGTGCCCGGTTTCTGGGTTATTATTCTCCTTGGTTATGGAATCACTTCAAATTTTGTTTAGGAATAATGTTTCAGGAGTGACTGTATCCTCCGGGAGTCCTCCAGCAGCTGTATCAGCTTATGCAGATGATGTCTGTGTGGTCGTTAAGAACGATAATGATATCTCTGAACTTAAGTGTTTAAATATTTTTTGCCTGGCTTCTTCATCGAGATGTAACTGCGACAAGAGTAAATTGTTGTGGACTCCATCCGTCTTAAGAACAATCCACCTGGAACAGTGATAGTACCTACCACCATTTACCATCAAAGTTAAAATGGATGGAAGATGGAGTCAAATATCTAGGGGTTTTCCTGTGACTCCCACATTATGTCCTCAAAAATTGGGAAGGGATAGTTGAACACGTAAAAAAACAAAAAACTTGGGTCTGTGGAAGAGAGCCGTGCCCCCCTTTCCTGCAAAGGTAGGGTTCTAGTTATTAATAATTTGGTGGCTTCTTCTTTGTGGCATACTGCATATACCCGAGGGGGTCAAAGACATGGAGAGGGCAGAGGGTGCAAGTCTTGACAAGGCACCACCAGGTTTTAGAGGAGGGAGACACATTTGAAAGCTCATTCTTGAGATCAAGTAGATGTTGTTTTCTGGCTCTTCAGAGTAGAGACACTTGCTGCGAGTGTTGTGGAATTATTTGAGGTTGTCTTCAGTTGGACTTGCCTTCCAGGAGGCAATGCAGGTTATATTAAAGTGACTGCCTCACCATAGGATTCAGATTACCAAGAATGGGAGGATGGGTAAGATAATTGAACACGAGATGGGATATGAATCTGTGCATAAGAGAGAACAGGTTTCTGTGGAAGAGTTCCCAGGCTGAATTCATATCAGAGGTGGTGGATATGGGAGATTTGTATATATAAATTTTAAAATTCCTGATGTGTTAAAAAAATTTTTTTTTATATATGTATATATAAATACATACATATATACACACACACTGTATATACACCACCAGTCCAAAGTTTTAGAACACCTCAATTTTTCCAGTTTTTATTGAAATTTATGCAGTTTAATGTCTCAATGTACTCTGAAATTAAGCAGAGAATAAATAAACAATTGGAGATAAAAAAGAAATCATAGAATCATTTTGTTTAACAAAATTTAATTTAAATTTTGGACTCAGCAAAGTTAGCCACCTTTTGCAGATATAACCGCCGAACACACTCATGGCATTCTTTCCACAATGGAAATCAAATATTGTTCGGGAAGTTCTTCCCAACACTGTTTCAGAAGTTCCCACAAATATGTTGCACTTGTAGGTTGCTTTGCTTTCACCCTTCTGTCCAGTTCATCCCAAACCAGCTTGATGGGGTTTAAGTCTGGAGACTGTGCTGGCCATTCCATGATTTGAAGCCTACCGTCTTGTTCTTTTCCTCGAAGGTGGTTTTGACATAGCCTGGAGGTGTGTTTAGGGTCATTATCTTGCTGTAGGATGAACCCCTGACCAACTGGTCGTATACCAGAGGGTATTGCATGGCGCTGCAAAATGCTGTGGCAGCCCTTTTGGTTCAGGGTGCCAGTCACTCTGTACAAGTCGCCGACTCTGGATCCAGCAAAAGAGCCCCAGACCATCACGCTTCCTCCTCCATGTTTGACAGTTGGTGTCACACACTGAAGAACCATCCTTTCACCTACTCGACGGCATACAAAAAATCCTGCGTGATGAACTAAAGATTTCAAATTTTGATTCATCGGTCCATAAGACCTTCTTCCAGTCTTCAGTAGTCCACTGGCGGTGCTTCATGGCCCATGCAAGCCTCTTTTTCTTATTTTGCCATCTTAGCAATGGCTTTCTTACTGCCACTCGACCTGTCAAACCTGCAGCTCGAAGTCTTCTCTTCACAGTTGAAGCTGAGACTTGCTTACTTCGACCAGTGTTGAGCTGTGCTTGAAGCTGTTGTCCTGTGAGCCGCCTATCATGCAGCCTGTCATGTCTTCTGATTTTGTTGTGGCTTTGGGTCAGCCAGACCTCTTCCTGTCAGAGTTTCCTCCAGTTTCCAATATACTACTTCCTGCAGTGCAATATTGTCCAAATAATGCTTCAGAGGGTGTAATAACAGTCTGTTCCAATACTGCTTTTATACAGACAGGGGGTTTGTAATCAAGTAATCAGCAGAGGTTGGGACACCTGTAGGAATTGTTTGCATCAACTT
>NC_136261.1:45077168-45255236 GCF_964187855.1 Myxine glutinosa
TTGAGAGGCGTGGCTTTCGGTTTCTGGTTGTGCTTTATAATGCAGCCCGATAAATGGGCTTTTCAGTGTTCCCGAGTTGGTTTTGAGAATAAATATCTTCTCGGACGAGTTTGTGTCTTGCCCGTCATTTCGTCCATATCAAGCAAGAGCCCCGGCTCTTCAATACTACAACTTGCGTGATGAAGATGATGATGAATTAGCTGTGCAGTACTGATGACGATGAAGGTGATGACGATGATGAATGTACTGCACAGCCAGAAAGAGCATTACAGCTCTTCTGAAGGCGCCACTGCATCAGGCGCTTCGTCAGGTGGTGTAGTATCTTCGCCCTCGTTTGCAACTTCAGTTTCCGCTGAAGGCGTAGGCGTAACTTGTCTCTTCTTGCGAGTGAGGAACATGGTTATGGGGAGTTGCTGGTGCTGCTTCTTATTCTGTGCAAGAAGGTTTTTATAAACCGTCATGCCCCCCTCGATGGTATTTGCAAACTGCAACGAACGAAGCATGTGGGGGTCCCATTCTTGAGCCACTCGCTGATGGTCTTTGGCCATTCTGACCATGGTTGCGAGCCGTTCGAGTGTTAGGCCAACCTCCTCTTCTTCTTGAGACCCGGGGTCCTCTTCCTCTTCCTCGCTTGCTGAATTCGTCATCTCCGTGAGGTCTTCATCCGTCAACGGTTGTGAGTGGGCATCAATCAGCTCATTAACATTCTCGTGAGTCATGTTGTTGAAGCCATCTCCGCCAAGAAGTTTTGCCAGCTTCACAGCCTTATCAACTGCGGAATGATAAACCTCTTCAGGAGAGAACCCGTTATAGTCATGGACGACTTCTGGCCACAATTTCTTCCAGCTGGCATTTAAAGTTGCACTCTTCATCTCCTTTATGGCCCTCTGAATATTTAGGAGACACGATGCAATGGTGTATTCACGCCAGTACGCCTTCAGCGAGAAGTCTTCGTCAGAGTCCATAGCATCAACGAGGTTTTGCAGGGCGCTTCGCGTATAAAGCGCCTTAAAAGCGCGAATAACGCCTTGATCCATCGGCTGAATCAGCGATGTGGTGTTCGGCGGCAAGAACTCTATCTGCACACCATCATACGATAGATCAACTGCGTGGCCTCCAGCATTGTCCATGATCAGAACCACTTTGAATTTGAGGCCTTTCTCTGCCAGATAAAGCTTCACCTCCGGTATAAAGCACTGATGCAACCAATCAGATGTAAGAACTTTAGTCATCCAGGCCTTAGTGTTGTGCATCCAGTAAACTGGCAACACATTCTTATTTCTGTTTTTGAGAGCCCTTGGGTTTTTTGACTTATAAATAAGACCTGGCTTAATCATAAAACCCGCAGCATTCCCACACATAATTACCGTTACACGATCTTTTTGGGCCTTGAATCCGGGGGCTTTGGCTTCGTCCTTCATAATAAAAGTGCGAGACGGCATCCTTTTCCAGAATAGGCCCGTTTCATCCATGTTGAAGACTTGTTCGGGCCTATAGCCCCCTTCCTCGATGAGCGTTTTAAATGTGTTATTCACATATTCTTCAGCTCCAGCTTTATCCGCAGAGGCAGCTTCCCCATGCAGAGGAACGCTCCTAAGTCCAAAGCGCTTCTGAAACTTATCAAACCAGCCCTTGCTGGCACTGAATGTGGTTTGTTTGGTGGGAGAAGCACTCGATGGTCCTGCTTCTGCATTGTCGTCCTCGTCCTCCTCGTCGCCGTCGTGATCGTCACCGCTTTCAGCAAAACTATCGTGAAGTTTCTTGGCCTTTGTGCGGATGGTGTTGGTATCCAGCGAGATATCCTTCCTCCTGCAGTCGCTGATCCACAGGGCCAATGCAGACTCCATCCTTACAATGGCCTTATTGCGGGACGTTACCACCCTCTTCGCAGTCTTGTTAAAAGACACTGCTGCTGTCGTCCTGATATTCTTTTCGTCCTTCTTAATGTACCGGACCGAAGATTCATTGATGCCGTAATGGCAGCCTACAGCCGCGAAGCTTCTCCCTTGCTTTAACATGTCGAGAAGTTGCACTTTTTCAACGATGGTTAGCATCTTCCTCTGCCGCTTAGGTTCAGTGCCAGATACCTTAGAAGGTGCAGAACGTTTGGGCGGCATTGTAGGGGTTGAAATAAATTTAAAACTTTTACAGATAAATCACACAAACACAACACCGCAGAGTAACACTACGAGTAGCGATCGCATGTCGATGTGAAATGGACAAGGCGAGATGCTGAATGCATGCTATGCGCGGGAGATACAGAGAATGATGCTGTCGTCGCTGAGCCAATCAGAGCCCAGGATACAGAACACCATACTCTGGTTGGTCGCCTCTAATCCATCAGCCAGTAGCGTGCCGTGTACGATCTCACGTGGGTAACTCGCACAAGTGGAAGCTGCCGCATCTGCGTTTTCCATACGCACGACTCTTTGTCTACCCTTCTACTGTACACTATGTACAGTATTTTATTTCTTGTAATATGTTTTAATTACTGTATTTTTCTTATTTTTTTACGTTTTTTAATTTTTTAGGCTAGAAAATGCTTATTTTACCACAAAAATATTTAAAATAATAGTATATAAAAATACATTTATACCGCAAAATCCCGCGATATAGCGAAAAATCCGCGATATAATTTTACATATACTAGCGAGAAAAAACCGCGATGTACCGAATCCGCGAAAAGTGAACCGCGATATAGCGAGGGATGACTGTATATATATATATGCCCTGATCTCCTCTGGACCGAAGTCCGAGACCAAAGCGTCACCTCCGTTAGCCCAGCCACTCTGTTGATAGACAGATTTCATTATTTCGTCCCCATTGGCTAAACATCAAGCAGAGTCGCCAATCCAGATTTCGGGCATATTTTCCCCTTTTGAAGGCACCTTTTTATCATAAAAAAGGTAAAAAAATAATAATCAAATATTCCAACAGCTTTGGACGTGCACCTTGATCCCATGACCAAGGCACACTGCCCATCAAGACTGTCCCATTAGCATATACATGCACCTCAGCCCAAAGGCTGAAGCACATGGTCAATCAAAACACATGCATCCTGACACATGAAAGCCTGCTTGGAGTTTGCAAACAAGAGAAAAATGACCACAGTGTGGTCACCAGCTGCGACGTGTAGAATCATGAGGATATCCGTCGCAATATGCGCTACCAAATTCGACCAGTCATTAATTATACGCATGCACTAGCATCTTTTTGTCTTTCAGTTCTGGTCTTGTCCTTTGTTTTGCGACGCAACATGCTTCATCAACTGATTACATATAATGTATGGACGTGAATGTTATTTCTGTTAATGTTAATGTTAATTCATTAATGTTAATTCTGGGTGGCAGAGGGATAATTTGAAACGGGCTTGGTCGAGAGGGGGTGTCCGAGTGTATGCACATGCGCTATTCAATAATTACACCTAATTTGTGTTAAGTTCTGTGAAATGAGATTGATATGAAAACATTCATGTTGTCTTTGTTGCTAAATTTATTCTGATTTCTTCAAACAAATCGCGATTTTAGTCCGCGATGTTCTTACCTCATACCAACGCACGTCCGAGTGTACGCGCATGCGCTGTTCAAAAAGGCACCCCAACAACAACAACAACAACAACAACAACGCGGTCCTCTCATAGAGCTGCTCGTCGCAGCTAAAAAGCACCTAAAGGACTCTCAGACTGTGAGAAACAATATTCTGTTGGCTTTCGTGTGTCTTTCACTGAGGAGAGGCTTCCGTCTGGCCACTCTGCCATAAAGCCCAGATCGGTGGAGTGTTGCAGTGATGGTTGTCCTTCTGGAAGTTTCTTCCATCTCCACACAGAATCTCTGGAGCTCAGCCAGAGTGACCATCGGGTTCTTGGTCACCCCTATTACCAAGGCCCTTATCCCCCGATTGCTCAGTTTGGCTGGGCAGCCAGCTCTCGGAAGAGTCCTGGTTGTTCCAATCTTCTTCCATTTAAGAATTATGGAGGCCACTGTGCTCTTGGGAACCTTCAATGCAGGAGAATTTTTTTTGTAGGCTTCCCCAGATCTGTGCCTCGACACAATCGTGTCTCTGAGCTCTGCAGGCAGTTCCTTTGACCTCATGGCTTGGTTTTTGCTCTGATATGCATTGTCAGCTGTGAGACCTTATATAGACAGGTGTGTGCCTTTCCAAATCATGTCCAACCAATTGAATGTACCACAGGTGGACTCCAATCAAGGTGCAGAAACATCTCAAAAATGATCAAGAGAAATAGGAGGGAACCTAAGCTAAATTTCAAGTGTCATATCAAAGGGTCTGAATACTTATGTCAAAGTGATATTTCAGTTTTTTATTTTAAATAAATTTGCAAAACTTTCTAAAATCCTGTTTTCTCTTTGTCATTATGGGGTATTGGGGTATTGAGTGTAGATTGATGAGGGAAAAAAATGAATTTGAACGATTTCAGCATAAGGCTGCAACATAACAAAATGTAAAAAAAGTGAAGGGGTCTGAATACTTTCTGAATGCACTGTATGTATGTATGTATGTATGTATGTATGTATACATATATATATATATGCATAAAATATATACGTATATACAAAATACATATATATATACTAGCTTGGCTCAGCTCGCTGCGCTCGCCTCACCAAGCGTCGTTACTGAGGAACGGGCTTATTTTAGCTGAGATTAATGACTGTACCTGAGTTGCTGTGTTGTCATGATTTACACCAATCATAATACAAACAATTATTTTGCACAAATTTATTTGTTGTTTTTGTGATATCACATTTTTACAAGTAATTTAGGTTGAAGATTTTGGTTGAATGTTTTTTTTTCAAGAAAGAACCCCTCAGCACATACATAGGGGAGGGGTAGGTGCAGACTCGAAATTTGGGACAATTACACCTCACCACCACGTAATTCAAAACACCTCACCACCAAGTAATTTAAAACACCTCACAGCCATAAAACACGTAATAAAAACACCTCACCACCACAAAATTAAAAACACCTCACCACCACGAAATTGAAAACACCTCACCACCACAAAATTGAAAACACCTCACAGCCATAAAACACGTAATAAAAACACCTCACCACCACAAAATTAAAAACACCTCACCACCACGAAATTGAAAACACCTCACCACCACGAAATTGAAAACACCTCACAGCCATAAAACACGTAATAAAAACACCTCACCACCACAAAATTAAAAACACCTCACCGCCACGAAATTGAAAACACCTCACAGCCATAAAACACGTAATAAAAACACCTCACCACCACGAAATTAAAAGCACTTCACCACCACGTCATTTAAAAACACCTCACCACCACATAATTCAAAATACCTCACCACCACATAATTCAAAACCACCACAACGTTATTAAAAACACTTCACAACCACGGAAACAAAAGTTTGAGGGAGTCGTTAAGTGACAACACAGACACTGCCCAGATGTGTAGATATATAGATAAATGACTGTACCCGAGTTGCCGTTTTGTCATTGTTTAAACCAATCATAATTCAAACAATTATTTTGCACAAATGTATTTGTAATATACGTGATATCACATTTTATAAACAATTGAAGTTGAAAAAACAAAAAAATTCCCCAAAAAATTCCCCCCTCCCAAAAAAAAAAATGTTGGAAAGTTTTTCCAAAAAAATACGCTTAGGACATACCGACGGGAGAGATGTGCATACCAGAAGTTTGGTACGATTTCACAACAGTTTTAGAAAGTAGTTCAGTGACAACACAGGACAACACAACACAGACACTGCACAGATATATATATATATATATATATATACTAGCTTGGCTCAGCTCGCTGCGCTCGCCTCACCAAGCGTCGTTACTGAGGAACGGGCTTATTTTAGCTGAGGGTAATGACTGTACCTGAGTTGCTGTGTTGCCATGATTTACACCAATCATAATACAAACAATTACTTGGCACAAATGTATTTGTTGTGTTTGTGATATTACATTTTTATAGGCAATTTAGGTTGAAGATTTAGGTTGAATGTTTTTTTTTTCAAGAAAGAACCCCTCAGCACCTACATAGGGGAGGGGTGGGTGCAGACTGGAAGTTTGGGATGATTACACCTCACCACCAGGTAATTCAAATTACACCTCACCACCACGTAATTCAAATTACACCTCACCACCAAGTAATTCAAAACACCTCACAGCCATAAAACACGAAATAAAAACACCTCACCACCACGAAATTGAAAACACCTCACAGCCATAAAACACGGAATAAAAACACCTCACCACCACGAAATTAAAAACACCTCACCACCACGAAATTGAAAACACCTCACAGCCATAAAACACGGAATAAAAACACCTCACAGCCATAAAACACGTAATAAAAACACCTCACAGCCATAAAACATGTAATAAAAACACCTCACCACCACGAAATTAAAAACACCTCACCACCACGAAATTGAAAACACCTCACAGCCATAAAACATGTAATAAAAACACCTCACAGCCATAAAACATGTAATAAAAACACCTCACAGCCATAAAACATGTAATAAAAACACCTCACCACCACGGAATTAAAAACACCTCACCACCACGAAATTGAAAACACCTTACAGCCATAAAACACGGAATAAAAACACCTCACAGCCATAAAACACGTAATAAAAACACCTCACAGCCATAAAACACGTAATAAAAACACCTCACAGCCATAAAACACGTAATAAAAACACCTCACAGCCATAAAACATGTAATAAAAACACCTAACCACCACGAAATTAAAAACACCTCACCACCACGAAATTGAAAACACCTCACAGCCATAAAACATGTAATAAAAACACCTCACCACCACGAAATTGAAAACACCTCACAGCCATAAAACAAGGAATAAAAACACCTCACAGCCATAAAACACGTAATAAAAACACCTCACCACCACGAGATTGAAAACAATTCACAGCCATTAAACACGTAATAAAACACCTCACAGCCATAAAACACGAAATAAAAACACCTCATAGCCATGAAACACGAAATAAAAACACCTCACAGCCATAAAACACGAAATAAAAACACCTCATAGCCATAAAACACGTAATAAAAACACCTCAGCCATAAAACACGAAATAAAAACACCTCACAGCCATAAAACACGAAATAAAAACACCTCACAGCCATAAAATACGTAATAAAAACACCTCACCACCACAAAATTAAAAACACCTCACAGCCATAAAACACGTAATAAAAACACCTCACAGCCATAAAACACGAAATAAAAACACCTCAGCCATAAAACACGAAATAAAAACACCTCACCACCACGTCATTTAAAAACATCTCACCACCACGAAATTAAAAACACCTCACAGCCACGAAATTAAAAACACCTCACAGCCACGAAATTAAAAACACCTCACCACCACGTCATTTAAAAACATCTCACCACCAAGTAATTCAAAACACGTCACCACCACGTAATTCAAAACACCTCATCACCACATAATTAAAAACACCTCACCACCATGTGATTTAAAAACACCTCACCACCACGTCATTTAAAAACACCTCACCACCACATAATTCAAAATACCTCACCACTATTAAAAACACTTCACAACCACGGAAACAAAAGTTTGTGGGAGTCGTTAAGTGACAACACAGACACTGCCCAGATATGTAGATATATAGACAAATGACTGTACCCGAGTTGCCGTTTTGTCATGGTTTAAACTAATCATAATTCAAACAATTATTCAATATTCAAATGTATTTGTAATATACGTGAAATCACATTTTATAAACAATTGAAGTTGAAAACTTAAGTTGGGAAAAAAAATTCCCCCCAAAAAACAAACAAATTTCGAAAATTTTTCAAAATAAATACGCTTAGGACATACCGACGGGATAGATATGTGCACACCAGAAGTTTGGTACGATTTCACAAAAGTTTGAGAAAGTAGTTCAGTGACAACACAAGTCAGACACTGCACAGATATACTGTATAATATATATATATATATATATCTATATATATATATATATATATATATATATATATATATATATATATCTATATATATATATATATATATATATATATATATATATATATATACACACAGACTTGGCATTTAATATGGAATTTTTTTTTTTTTCTTGACTTGGGTTTACTTTCTGAACTCAGTATATCAATCTGGTAAGTTTCTTTTACCCTTCGGTGATGTCTTTGTTGAAAGAACCATGTCACTGATTGTCTTTCACAGCAAGAAGTCAATAACAGGATTATATCACAGGTGGCATGACAAAATATACGGACAGGTACATTTGACGATTGGCTTCACAATCGGGTATATAAGGGTTGTTGCGTTCTGTATTAGTGGAAAACAACTGCTGCACGTCTACAAAAGTTATTGCCGCTTCCTCTGGAGATGGTCCGTCAACTCGACAATGCTGTTTGTCATGGAGTGGTGGCTTTACGAAATTCTGGCATGAAACAGCGTGCTGTTGCTCGGCAGTATGGCATCACTCAAGATCAGGTGTCAAAGATCCCGAAACGAAATGCTCAGAGGGGTGTCCCTACTCCAATACCGAGGCCAGGACGTCCACGAAGAACCACAAGGAGAGATGATCGCCAGCTGCACCGGTTAGTCTGCAATGGCCGTACCAAGTCAGCTAATCGGCTTAGGGCTGAGTGGCAGCAACTGACAAATGTGCCTGTATCCCAAAGGCTAGTCAAGCAACGACTGGTTCAAGCAGGCTATCGTGCCAAGCATCCCCTGAGAAAGCCACGCCTGACCAGACAACACAGCCAGCGCCGATTGCAGTGGGCCAGAGAGCACCGTCAATGGCAGCCAGGACACTGGAATCACGTGACCTTCAGTGACGAGTCTAGATTTCTGGTCTATCGTCAAGATGGCCGCGTCCGAGTGCGCAGACAAGTGCATGAAGCCCACAACGAAGATTGTATAGTGCCAAGAGTCCAAGCTGGAGGTGGTGGGGTGACCGTTCGGGCTGCTTTTCATGCAGGGGGCAAAACTGACCTGGTTGTTCTGAATGGAAACCTGAACCAGTTCAAGTACAGGGTCATTCTGGAAGAAACATTGCTTCCATTTGCTCGTGCACCCTTTCGAGGAAACTTTGTCTTCCAAGATGACAATGCATGGCCTCATCGTTCTCGCATGATCCAACACTTTCTTGCTGACCATGGTGTAGAGCATATGGAGTGGCCTGCCATGTCCCCGGATATGAATCCGATAGAGAACTTGTGGGCAGAATTAACGCGTCAAATCAACAACTGGGACCAGCAGCCGACCTCTGTGCGTGAATTGCAGCAGGCTATTGTCACTGCATGGCAAGCGATTCCTGTCCAAACCTTGGCAAACCTCGTGAGCAGCATGCCTCGACGTGTACGTGCTCTCCTGAATGCTCGTGGGGGTTACACGAAGTACTGAACTGTAATTTTACTGTCCGTAATCCCAGTCATAATTTCGCTTTTGTTTTTGTTGACAAAAAATTTGGCTAATGTGCAAAATAGAGATACTTCTGGAAAACGTACAGAAGTTTAACACAGTACTGTCCGTGAATTGAGTTCGATATCAGTTTACATCACTTTCAAGGATCAATTTATTTGCTTCGAAATGTCAAATGTGGTTTTTGTTTCTTTTAAAGGTCACATTAACAAAATCTAGAATAATTTCAACATAATTCCAATGAACTTTTGGTTCTAAGTCGTCTTGAAAAGTAAGTTCACCCCCACAAAAAATTATTCTTTATTAAATGCCAAGTCTGTATTTATATATATATATATAATTATTTTTTTTAACCACAAATATGCAAAGCTTGGATGTAGAAGCAGGTCATATGGCATGAACCGCAAATACGTGGGTCCATGAATGTTGGAATCATGAATGTTAAGGTCCGACTGTATATACAAGATAATAGCCGAACCTTCTGAAAGTACTTGCATTCACATTCCTTTACAGCAATAATCAAGGTTTACATGGGATGTCTCAGTATTATGTAACCCCATTTTGTGTCGTGTATAGTATGTTACCCAGAAACTACCTTCGATGTCTCCATTTCAAATAGCTTGTGAAAATCTAAATAATGTTCTCCATAAACTACAGCAATTACTTAGACCTGAAGCATAAAGTTAATCAAATTTATGCGTTAATCAAATTTACTTCTTTCCCAGTAAAAAGGTAAACTATAAACCATTACAATATATTTTTAAGTTATCCAATTACTTAATTGACAATATCAGCCATTTTCATTGGTCCTTGAGCACTGCTTTAAAAAAAAAAAGAAGAAGAAGAAAAAAAAAAAGGATGTTGAGCATGATTAAAAAGACAAAAGGTAGTACAGCACCTGGAACCAGATTTTTTGGGAGCACAGCTGTTGAGTGGGCCAGGCGAATCGGTAAAATCGGGCCACAAGGATTCCAAAACTGACCAGGCCCAACCACACTGTCACCATCAGAGCCGCTGTGAAAATACACAAGTTTAACATTATTATTGAACGAGATGTAATCAAACTTCAACTTTAACATAGAATTAATTTATTGTAGAGCAGGACCAATTACTATCCCTGCAATCTATCAGATTGCTCTCTGGATGGACCATTGGGACGAGCATTGTTCGAGCCTCTTTCCACATCACTGGTAGCCTTTGCTATTTATTCAGAGTTGTTTGAACTTGTAACCTTTTGAACATTAGCTTACAGAAATGGTCATATTTTCAAAGAAGAATCAAAGATTCTTTCAAAGAATCTCCCACGATGAAGCTGATTTTGAGGGCCTTTCACTCGCTCACCGCAGGCAGGTTGGTTGTCTTGTCTTTCTGCCCTCTCCAGCCTAGCCCGCCCCCCGCCCCCGCTCTGTGCTCTGTCCCCCAAATTTTCCTGCGGGATGCACAAGATCTGCCAGCAACCCTCTTCTGGTGAAACTGCCAAAATCAAGACTCTCTGCTCACCTTCACTCTTTCATTCCTCTTTTTCCCACCTCTGGAACAAACTCCCTCACTCTCTTAAATCCCACTCCTCACTCCAGGTCTTTAAAACAGCTGTTCACCTCCATTTTTTTGAATCTTCCCCCAACCAAAACCTTGATCTTTTCTTTCCCAGTTAAAACACCCCAAATCCACCTCTTTCAATGTCCGACTTCATTCCTGAAATACCTAGTAGTGTCTACTTGTTTTATACTGTGTTCCCCTCCCCTTCCCCCGGGCGTTTTCTCCCCTCCCTTCCCCCCACCGGCCCTCTACCTTCCACATCTACGGATGTCCCTGTTCTCTACTGTTGGTGTGCTTGTGTGCTTCCCCCTCTCTCCCCCGCTTGCCGCCCGCTCCCTTTATTATATGTTTTATGTGTCCGTTTGTGTTTTTTGTGTTTAATGTGTTAGCTCTTACACGAGCCTCGATTTTGTACACACACCAAAAAAAATAAAAAAAATATATATAAATATAAAGACAATGGTTATATAAATGGTCATATTTTCAAACAAGACTTTGGTAATTTTCACTTTTTGTGAACATCATGCCAGGCTTTGAGGCCTTTCTAACCATGTGCTTTGAGGTACAGTGGCCCACGTTTCCCAACCATCTCAACTGGTGGTCCACTTGGTATGATAGGGCCAGCCACCAAAGGCTGGCGGTCATGGTGGTGTACCATTCCTAAATAAGAAAAAACAAAAATGTACAAAGAGTTAAAATTTCTGGAGATTATTGGATATTATAGTTGGCTTCACGCCAACTTCTGTCTTTATAACACATTTTATTAGCGTGCTTGGTGAGCTCTATACACAACATTCGTGTATATGTCGAAAAACTAGAACATGACCATGTCCCCTACCGACGTGATATTTTCAAAGTAAAAAAAGGGCATCACACTGAAAAATTGACGAAACATCCTGAAAATCAAACTTGTTTTGTAATTTGTCAAAATAAAGCCATCTACCAAGTTTCAGTTGAATATGGTAAAGGGTATGGGGGAAAAGTCTGGAAAACTACAGGTGGGACGAATGGTCGGACAGATGGATGGACAGCAAACCTATAGTCCCCTATGGTGAAACCGGTAGGGGACTAGAAAAAAAAAAAAAAAAAGAGAAAAAATTGGAGAAGAAGAAGATTTATCCAACAAATTTGAAAAACAAATTCAATAGCATTGTCAGCATATGGAGGGGGGCATTTTGAACATTGCACTTCTGTAATGAGCTCACGTCCCCAAATTAGAAGAAGGGCTTTTAATTAACAATTGGATTAATATATTATAAATTTGAATACAGTCAACAAAACATAAAAGTGAAGAATGAAAAACAAATTTCGAAGAACACCGGTAGGGGATGGAAAGGGTGGAAATGCGAATGGTTCGATGGATGTGCGGAGTATCGTTGAGAGAGAGGAAGACAAATGATGAATTGCGAAAGATGATGGGAATAGAGCCTGTGATTGATGCTGTGAAGACGAACAGGTTGAGATGGTTTGGTCATGTGTTGAGGAAGGATGAAAGTGACTGGGTGAGAAGAGTGATGGAAATGAATGTAGAAGGAAGTAGAGGACGGGGAAGACCGAGAAAGACTTGGCTAAAGATGGTGGAAGAAGAAAGGCGGGCAAGGGGGCTAACAAGGGGAGATGCAGAAAATAGGGCAAGATGGAGAAGATCGTCATGGGGCCTGCAAGGCTAACCCCCGCTCTAGCAGGGAAAATGGCCTTAAAATGCCTGTTGTTGTTGTTGTTGTTGTTGTTGAAGAAGAAGAACACCCTAATGCACTGTGTCTGCAGCAGCATTAGTGGGTTCGTCTCTTTTCATTGAACGTTAAAAAAAAAAAATCTGTGTGCATGTCTGTCTCTCCTGAGCTCACTCCTGGGTAACACCAACCAATGTCATATTAATCTCAAAAACATCCATCAGGACATGTTTACCATTTACACTCTACTTCGGTCAATCTCGACTTTTCTGCCTTAAAATGCTTTCTAATATTCATGAACATGTTGGAATTCTTCACTTCATTTTGTACAATAGATCCCATTCAAAACTAGGCCCCAAATTAAATTGCATTTGATGATTAAACCAAAAATCAATGAACATCATGAGGAATAGCTTACCATTGTGGGCATATCCATCAGCCAGAAAAAGAAACAAGTGTTCGGCCAAATTTGCTCGACCCTTTTCTGCGATTGGCCGCTGGAATGAGCACTGCATCACACCGTCTGCGAGCCGCCATGCCAGACCACTCAAGTGAACCTGTCAGGTGCAAATGAGGCTCAAGTAGAGTTAAAATCCTTCACTGGCCCGCTTGATGTAAAAACTCGATCAACTTTGTGGGGTAAAATATTCTCCACCTCACCCGTTGGTCCAATATAGGATGTGTCCGACCGTTTGTCCATCCAGTTTGAATCTCCAATTTGCCATGGATATTGACGCATAAATACACGTCATCGTTGCCCTGCCAAAGAAGAGCGTTTGTGAGACTTGTTTTACTCTCGACAGTACAAGCACTTGTATTTATGCGGCTAATCTCGTATATGTCTTTAAAGCCAACAAATAAAATCTCTGCACCATTTGTCAAAGCAGCCTTTACAATTTCTGAGGTGATATATTTCAAAAACAACATTTTCTCCCAGTGCAAGATGGATTGCTCCAAGTCTGTGTGTTGGGCCCAATCTTGTTCATCAACTTCACGAACATTCTTTCCGATTCACTGGAAAATCCTCCTACGGCCTGGCTCTCCGATGTGGTGGAAACCCCTCTTTTCCTTTTTGCAGATGGCGCTACACCGTGTTGCGTAGTACAGCACCCCCACCCAGTAGACGATAGGCAGGCAGCAGATGTATTACTCTGAAAATCTGGAAATGATTAGACGTTGGACTGATAAATTGAATTTTGACTGCCGCTGTTGCTCCGGATGAATCGTCAAATGAACACAAGTACCTATTTCCATGGTCAACCATCGGAAGAGGTTCAGCATTATGCCCAAACAATTCCGGGATGTTCACACCCCAACCTGCCCCTCATGGTTAAACTTAAAAAACCCAAGCCTAATACACACCAAGTCTTTTGTTCCTCGATTTTCCCATAGGTGGAACCACCTTCCAGAGGCTGTGCTAATCCCATTCTTCCCTCCAGGAATTGAAGGATGTGGCGCACTGGCATCTCATGTCATCCCCCATCCTCATCCACAATCTTTATTAACCCATGAACCTTCCCGTATTGTTTCCCCCAATCCTCTCTCCTCTTTTTCTGTTTGTTTATTCCCTTGCTTAGTCTGTCCAAGACTCGCCCGGCTGCCCCTCTGTAGTTCATAACCTCCATCACCTTACTCTTCCATGAGCCCGAATCTTGTAGAGCAAAAAGAAAAGTTACAAAGTTATGGGTCGGCTTTCTGAGGGCATTGGGCACATATTACACATGAAGCGGCATCACCAGGGTACCAGAACATTGTTGACTCATTTGTTGAAGTAATTTTTGAAAGGATGGAACTTGGATTTCTCCAAAATGATTATAGGTCACTTTCATTGTTACCATGGTAATAAAAACAGCATGTTATACCAGTTTATATGTATATTAAAAAAACACAATTCAATGTAGTAGTATGATGGAAGAATTACAAAAGTACAACCACTGATTAAATCCAGTACTTTATTATCATGAAGAATGCAAATGAATCGGTTCAACTGCTGAACTACAACCCGGTGTTTCTACCCCGGTTTAGAATAGGTACACCGTATCCCTGTGCATCGTAAGAGGCGACTAAGGGTTGGCGCCAGGAAGGGCATCCGGCCATAAAAAACATTGCTTCAAACAGGGAACCATGATTGTCATGGGGCCCGCAAGGCTAACCCCTGCTCCAGCGGGGAAAATGGCCTTAAAACGATCATTCATTTTTTTTCATTCAACTGCTGAGAACAGAAAACGTCACCATTGCTAAACTAAGCTCTCACACTGGGACACATGGAAGCCAGGTGACAGGCCGTCCTCGTGAATGATTTTCCTAGTCTTCTCACTTCATTTATCTAGCCACCCTACGGGCGATCTTGTTCTAAGCATGCGACACGTTCTTCTGATACATACTTTTATTTGGGCGGTGTATAGGTAACTGACAGCTCCCTCAATCGCTCCCCCCCCAAAAATAATAAACCGGGTTACGTGCATGAAGCTAAAACATCTCCACTGCTTAGAATTCAAAACACCTCACTGGCCTGGAAAACGTGGGGACAGGAATACTGTACTGTAAAGGGTGCGGACTTGTAATACCCTCTCCCACTTGGAGGGGCACTACATGATATAAATTTACATAGAGAATTTGCGCTCCCCACCAACCTCCCCCTCCCGTCCTAACCCCCAACAAGACCACCGGCAAAGATAAAAACACGCCTACACATTAATTGGGGTCATGCTGATCCGATGTGGCAAGTATGGATGTAATCGGGCCAGAACTGGAGGAGGAGTAGCGTGACAAACAAACACACAAACACCGGTGCATGAATTATAGTAAGGATCCATATACAGTCCACATACAACTTAATGCCTAGAAAAATCAGACAGACAGTGGGATATGTCATTCATACGTACAAGTCTTATTAAAGCATCTTTATTAGTTAAAGATCATTGCGACCTATCTGGAGGCCAACCAAATTGAGACAGCTTGGGTCCGTTAATCTGTGGGGGATGCGATAATTATATACAATGCTTCACTGACATTGGGTTTCCTCCAAAAAACTCAGTATAAGCCTAGTTTTAAACAGTAGCGACTGTTAAAAGAAGGTTATCATCTGTTGGATGGAATTGACTGAATAGTTTGTGGTTATAATAATTTACTTCCTGTAGGTGTGTCCCACGATTTGCCACGACAAGCTATTTATACACCTTTACATGGTGTTTGTTCAAGGCGGAAATCACCAGTTAATTGGCAATCGCCAGTTAACTGATCACACAGTGTGGTTTCAAGTTAGTCACCAGTTAACTTTGTTATGGGCAAGTTCAGTTGTAACCAAAATCCCAGGTAAAACATGAACAACCCTTGTATCAATTTGAAATTGAGATTCTAATTTCAGTTGAATACTGCATTATAACCAAGAGAAAGAAAAGTCCACGTTTTGAGTGTGACATCAGAGACAGCTTCATTTTCACATACCATCCATATATCGGTAGAAAAACCGAGGCCGAGGTACCCGGTATCCGGGCCACTCATTTCCACATTGACCATTCCATTGTGTGTCCTCATGCCCACGTAGAAGCACAAAGCAGAAGAGGGAAGGCAGCCCGATGGGGAACGCATGCATGTTGTGTTCTCCCCACAACCTGCGGCTGAAAACTGTTGCGAAAAAGTGAAAATGTTGTCACTGTTGTAGTTACCCAATTTTAAGAGTTATGTTTTTTGGTGGGCAGCACGAAAAAAAGAAATAGATTATATCATGGCACTTTCCCAATTTCATAAAAATGTATTATTCATTTTACCCGGTTCACTCATCCACAAGTCCACAGAATTAGAGGAGACAGGTATTTAATTGTAGTAGAGTACAAATTAAAGTAGAGTTTGGGTTACATGCCCAAAAAAATAAGGAAGTTATGACGTCAGGATGTGTTACAAATTAGGGCCCAAGCACAATTTATTTCTTCTTCTTTTTTGTATACAAGGTCGAGGCTCGTGAAAGACCTAACATTAATCACCCAAAAAGTCAAACCGACACATAAAACATATAATAAGGGGAGCGGTAGACAAGATGGGGAGAGAGAGAGGGAAGCACACAAACAACATTTGAGAGCAGGCACATCGGGAGATCTGTGGGAGGGAGAGGGCTTGGGGGGAGGTGGCGTGGGAAGGAGGGGGGGGGCGGGGAGTTGGGAGAAGTATAAAACACATGGACACTGCTAGGACTTCCAGGAAAGAAGTTGGTATTTCAGAAAAGTGGATCTGGGGTGAACTAGCGGGGGTAGAAAAGATCAAGGTTTTGGATGGGGGAAGATAAGAGATGGTGGTGAACAGCTGTTTTAAAGACCTGAAGGGAGGAGTGGGATTGAAGAGAGTGAGGGAGTTTGTTCCAGAGGCAGGAGAAAAGAGGAATGAAAGGAATTCTTTTTTCATTCAATGCCTGTTTTTTTTCATTCCATGCGTGCACAATTCTTTCTTTTTCAAACAGGATTGGTTCAGACTGAATGTAATCTTGCATTTCTGCAACGTGGGTAAACTTGTTTGGGTGCAGAGGTAGGGGAGGGGTGTGCATGACAAAGGCAAATTCTCATGATGGTGTTGCGTTTGGAACACATATCCAAACAATCTTCCGGAATGTAATGCTAAACTTGACCAAGCGTACTATTCACACACGCCTGTTGATAATTATCGGTTCAGTGGGTTGAAGAAGAGAATAGCTCTTCTTTCAAAGGAAAGTTCAGGAAAGTCTATCCAGTGGTTTTGACAGAAGCCTCGACCATTAAACCGGTCTCACTGAGCCTTTGCTATGGGTTGGGACCTGCAGGAGTCACTGCCGAGCGGGGCAAGTGGGGGTCACTACCGGGCGGGGCATATGGCACTGTCAGGCGGGCGTCGTCCAAGCAGAGCCAAAATGAGAGAAATAAAAAGGAAGGACCTTAGTGAGGCCGGAGAGTGAGTGAAGTGCCATCATGCAACAAATACTGGGAAAGGAAAGGTTAATGTGAGATTGCAATCGGTCAAAGCAAATAAAGGCCAATGAGAGGGCTGTGTCAGAACATTTTTTTAACGTTTTATTCATGGTCTGTATCATCCACAGAAGCCAGGCCTTAAAGGAAACAAACAAAAAAGAAGTACACATACATTCATAGTACACCGCCCCCATGTCAAATAATTAAATATCCTACAGCGCGGCATTGCCAGAGCGCCTCCGGTGCCCGGCAATACCACGGTGCAGCTCATAGAGAGTGCATTGGGAGGGAGAGGTGTACAATAATTGATTGATTAATTGCATAATTAAAATCAATAAAAGATTATCAAAAAAATATTTTCTTAATCAATAATTGGCTAATAGCAATAACTAAACCACTAGTGCTTCATCCGAAGATGTATCTTTTAGAAATTTAATTAAATAAGTCATTCATAAAAAAATAAATAATTAATTGATTAATCAATAAATAATGAATCGATTAATCAAGAAATAATTAATCGATAAAATGATTAATCAATAAATCAAAAATATCCTTGATAGCCACATCACTTGGTCACTGTCATGTCCAAATATTAGCTTCCCAGCTCAAAAGGTGCCTGAGATATTGGCCAAATGAGAAAGAAAATAAATAAATTATTAATAATGAAAATGAATAAATAATAATCATTAAAAAAATAAATTATTAATCAATTCAGTCACAGAACACATAGACCACCACCATTTCATCAGAATCTGCAACTGATTTTTTTTAAATAGTAATTAATCGAATAATTAAATAATTAATCGATTAATTGATAAATCAATAAATCAAAAATATCCTTGATAGCCACATCACTTGGTCACTCATGTCCAAATATTAGCTTCCGAGCTCAAAAGCAGCAGCCATCAATCATCTGGACTGGTCTCCCATCTCTACCACCTCTGACATCAACTCATCCTGGGAATTCTTTCAAAGTAAATTGCTCTCTCTCATGCACAGATTTATCCCATCTCGTCTTCAGTTGTCATACCCTTCCTCCCGTCCATGGTACACGGAATCTTGTGGTGAGGCTATTGCCCAGAAACAACTTGCTTTCGTCTCCTGGAAAGCAAATCCAACGGAAGGAAATCTCATTTCCTTTCACAAAGCCCGAAACAAGTGTGTGTCCACCCTCAGGAGAGCCAGGAAACAATATCTCTCCGTTCTCAGGACCGAACTCTCTTATCTGTCTCCCTCTTCCAAATCCTGGTGGCGTCTGGTCAAATCTGTTTCTGGTGTTTGTTCCCCCTCCATCCCCTCCCTCACCTCAAATGGCCACACGGCTGACTCCGCACGTGAAAAAGCTGAATGCCTCAACTCTGTGTTTGCCTCTAAATCTTGTGTCCCAAACCTATCCCTCTCTGTACCCACCGTACCCAGTCATACCCAGCTGCTCCTGGACTCTGTGTCCTTTCCTCCTGAAAAGTTTCTGTCAACCCTTGACTCTGATTCTGCAACTGGACCTGACGGCATCAGCCCACGGGTCCTAACTCTGATTCTGCAACTGGACCTGACGGCATCAGCCCACGGGTCCTAAAATCATGTTCTTCCGCTCTTTCACTCCCTCTCTCTGTTCTCTTCACCCTCTCTTTTGCTCAAGGTCATCTTCCATCTGCTTGGAAATCTGCCAACATCACCGCTTTGCACAAAAAGGTGCAAAAACAGATCCCAGCAACTACAGACCAATCAGCCTTCTCCCAATTATCAGCAAAGTCATGGAATCCATCATTGCTTCAGATATGAAATCTTTCCTCTTCTCCAATGGCTTGATCTCTGATCATCAATTTGGTTTCAGACCTGGACACTCCACTCTGGACATGCTGCTTCTGCTTTCTCAACAATGGATGGAGGTCCTCAATGCCAAACAGGAAATTAGAGCAGTCTCCCTTGACATATCACGTGCCTTCGATACGGTCTGGCACCCCGCTCTGCTCACCAAACTCTCCTCTTTTGGTATCCATGGAAATCTTCACGCATTGCTGGCGGACTTCCTCTCTAGTCGTAGTCAACGTGTGGCCCTGAATGGGGTTCCCTCATCTCCTCTTCCTGTTCAGGCTGGAGTTCCCCAAGGCAGGAGTTCCCAGACGCCACCAGGATTTGGAAGAGGGAGACAGATAAGAGAGTTCGGTCTTGAGAACAGAGAGATATTGTTTCCTGGCTCTCCTGAGGGTGGACACACACTTGTTTCGGGCTTTGTGAAAGGAAATTAGATTTCCTTCCGTTGGATTTGCTTTCCAGGAAACTAAGGCAAGTTGTTTCTGGGCAACAGCCTCACCACAAGATTCCGTGTACCATGGACGGGAGGAAGGGTATGACAACTGAAGACGAGATGGGATAAATCTGTGCATGAGAGAGAGCAATTTACTTTGGAAGAATTCCCAGGATGAGTTGATGTCAGAGGTGGTAGAGATGGGAGACCAGTCCAGATGATTGATGGCTGCTTGAAGACCGTGCCAGTTGGCCTGAGTGAAATGCCAGACTCGTCGACGCTGAGCAGGCTCCCTGAGGATGGTCAGAGAGATGTCCACTTTAACAAGGACATGATCAGATGATCCGATTGGAGCAGAAGAAGAGCAGCAGACATTTTCAGGGAAGTTAGTCATAACCAAGTCCAGAAGAGAAGATGTTCCGTTGACTGAGATCCGGGTCGGGAAATTGACAGATTGTGTCAGTCCCAGTGAGTCGCAGAAGTCCTTTGCTGAGGAGCCATGGCTGGTGAGAGAGGTACCCACACCCAGCCAACTGGCATGATGACAGTTGAAATCACCACATATGAGGAAGAGAGAGTTGGGATGAGTAGATAGAAGTTGGTCCATATTATCAGACAGCGAGATGTAGATGGAGTCATCACTGTTTGGTGGACGGTACAACACACATATATGAACAAGAGGTGGGAGCGAAGGGGAAGCCGTAGCCTGAGGTATTCCTGGGGGTGAGGTGGAGAGAGTGCAGTGCAGGGCGAGTGAGGAAGAGAGTTTTTGATAAAGATAGCAACCCCGCCTCCAGGACGAGGCTCAGGTCTATCATACCGGAGGAGGGAGTAGCCCGGGAGAGATACTAAGGAATCAGAGGCATCAGATACAGAACAGGGGGGAGGAGGTGTAGGGTAAGATGTGGAAGAGGTGGAAGAGGTAGGGAGAGCTGTTGAAGGTGTGTCAGAGATTTCAGAATAGCTCGGATTAATTAATAAACCAAAAATAGCCTTTGCAGCCAAATCACCTGGCAATTGGCATGTCCAAATATCAGCTTCCTAACTCAAAAGGTGCCTGAGTTAATGGTCAGAAGAGAAAGGAAATTTGATTCATTAAATAAGTACTTAATTAATCGCTAAGAATTAAATACTTAATCGATTAATTGACTCATTGATTAATTAATAAATCCAAACTAGCCTTTGCCGCCAAATCACCTGGTCATTGGCATGTCCAAATATCAGCTTCCTAACTCAAAAGGTGCCTGAGTTAATGGTCAGAAGAGAAAGGAAATTTGATTAATTAAATAAGTACTTAATTAATCGCTAATAATTAAATAACTCCTCAATTAATTGATTAATCAAAAAACAAAAAATAAGGTTTTTGAAAAAGGACTTGCTCACTATTGTGCCGAAATTTCAGCTTCCTAGCTCAAAGGATGGCTGAGATATCGTCCGGACAAATAAACAAACAAGAAACAAGAAAGCAAGAAAACAAGAAAAAGAAAACAAGAAAGCAAGAAAACAAACAACCAGAGTGAAAACTGAGTACTCCCTTTCAGTATGCGTCATTGCCGAGCCCCCTTCGGTGCCCGGCAATGACGTTATGCAGCACCTGGGGATGGCATAGGAAAGGTGCGGTGTACAATAATGTTAGAGTTTTTGAGGAACTGGAAAACGTGGCTGTTGAAAAGGGGCAGGTTAGAATTGCTCAAAAAGACATGAGAAGGTAAAGAATTCCAGAGTTTGGCAGTGAGGGGAAAGAAATAAACATAACGTCCCACACTTGAGTTGCTAATGGTCACATAGTAATCACGTGATGTGGTGGCTTGCTGAGTATTCCGTGGTCTCGCTAATGGTGGAGGGACACAACAGCTAGTTCTTGGGAGCAGAAACCGAAGTAATATCTGCAGAAAAGAGAAAGAGCAAACTTTGCGGTGTAGTTCGAGCGGGTCGAGTTTGATTCTGATTACTTTGGATTCAATTCTGTGCAGTCGGTATGTGAAGCTAGAACCTCCCCAGATGTGAGAGCCATACTCTCTCTCTATAAAAGGATGAATCAATCATTTATAAAGTTGAAGCAACTGTTGAGAGGAGAAGAATCTTCGACATCTGTCAACCTCAACTCTGTCATAGTCTGTCAACTGTCTGTCTGTGGAGAATCTGTCGTAGTCAACGTGTGGCCCTGAATGGATTTCTCTCATCTCCCCTTCCTGTTCAGGCTGGAGTTCCCCAAGTTAGTGTTCTGTGCCCTGTGGTGTTTCTGGTCTTCATCAATGATCTCTCCGACTCTCTGGAAAATCCTCTCTATCTCTTTGCTGATGACTACACTCTCTGCCGCTCCGTACCTCATCCCTCAGATTGGCAGTCTGCAGCCTCCTCACTCTCTGCAAACCTGGACAAAATCACAGACTGGTCAAACAAGTGGAACATGTCTTTCAATCCTGACAAATCTCACACTCTTACTATGTCTCTCCGAAAAGACCGACTGGACAACCCTCCCATCTACTTTCTCAACAATCCTCTCCAAGAAGTTCTGTCACTCAAGCTTTTGGGTCTCACTATCTGCCACGATCTTTCCTGGGAAAACCACATTTTCAAGCTGTCCTCCAAAGCCAGTCGCCGACTGGGCATCCTCCGTCGTGCGAGGTCCTTCCTTGGCACACCTGAGCTCCTCACCACATACAAGGCTTTCGTCCGCAGCTCAATGGAATGCTGCTCTCCCCTCTGGGCTGGTGCTCCTGCCTCACACCTGGCTCGGCTTCACACTGTTGAAACCAAAGCTTTCAGAATCATTGGAATCTCCCGCAATGCAGGTGATTATGAGGGCCTCTCACTTATTCACCGCAGGCAGGTCGGTGGTCTCTGTCTTCTACCGACTCCTCTCCGGCCTTGCTCCCCCAGCTCTGTCTGTGCTCTGTCCCCCAAATATTCCTACAGATCGCACAAGATCTGCCAGCAACCCTCTTCTGGTTAAACTGCCAAAATCAAGACTCTCTGCTCACCTTCACTCCTTCATTCCTCTTTTCTCCCACCTCTGGAACAAATTCCCTCACTCTGTTCAATCCCACTCCTCCCTCCAGGTCTTCAAAACAACTGTGCACCACCATCTCTTATCTTCCCCCATCCAAAACCTTGATCTTTTCAATCCCCGTTAATTTCACACCATGTTCACTTTTTTGAAATACTGTCTTCTTTCCTTGAAGTCCTGGCAGTGTCCATGTGTTTTATACCTCTCCCAACCCCCCCCCCTCCCTCCCTCTCGCCCCCTTCCCATGCCTCCTCCCCCCAAGCCCTCTCCCTCCCACAGATCTCCCGATGTCCCTGTTCTCTACTGTTGTACTTGTGTGCTTCCCTCTCCCTCCCCATCTTGTCCCGCTCCCTTTATTATATGTGTCTCATGTGTCCGTTTGTTGTTTTGCGATTAATGTTAGCTCCTACACGAGCCTCGATCTTGTATACAAAAAACAAACAAACAAACAAATATCTGAACAGGACTCCCAGTTTCTTCGAGGTAGACTTAGCTATTTGTACAATGTGAGGTTTCCAAGGTAGATTTGACGTTACAGTAATAATAGATAGTTCCTCCTGTCCCTGTTTTGGAACATTGGGCAGCTTGCTTTTTCTATAGTGTTATTGGGTTTTCTATAGGGTCGGGTTGCTAGCCCAACCCTTCTCCTTTTTCAAACAGGCTTGGGACTGCCTTTGGGAGAGCTGTTACGGTAATACCACACATGCTTACTTATTGAGTGGTAAAATTGTAGAGCCTTCAAAGGAGATCGTCTAAAACTCTTCTCAAATTTCCAGAGAAATATCATTTCAGAATTCAGAATCAGAATTCAGAATCAAATTCAGTTCAGAATCATGGGAATCTCCCGCGATGAAGCTAACTCCAAGGGCCTTTCACTCACTCACCGCAGGCAGGTTGGTGGTCTTTCCGTCTTCTACCGACTCCTCTCTGGCCTTGCCCCCCCAGCTCTGTCTGTGCTCTGTCCCCCAAATATTCCTACAGATCGCACAAGATCTGCCAGCAACCCTCTTCTGGTTAAACTGCCAAAATCAAGACTTTCTGCTGACCTTCACTCCTTCATTCCTCTTTTCTCCCGCCTCTGGAACAAACTCCCTCACTCTCTTCAATCCCACTCCACCCTCCAGGTCTTTAAAACAGCTGTTCACCACCATCTCTTATCCTCCCCTATCCAAAACCTTGATTTTTTCTACCCCCGCTAATTTCGGTCCCCTTTTGTTTTATACCTCTCTCCCCCTCCCCCCCCCCCCTTCCCACGCCTCCTCCCCCCAAGCCCTCTCCCTCCTACACTTCTTCCTGCTCTCAAATGTTGTGGTTGTGTGCTTCCACTTCTCTCCCCATCTTGTCTTCCGCTCCCTCTTTTTGTATATTTTGTTTGTCTGGTTGATTTGTTTGTGAAATAAATGTTAGCTCTTTCACGAGCCTCGATTCAGTATACAAAAAAAAGAAAAAAAAAAGAAGATATTGGAATTTTAGAAACGCTAAACTTGACTTGATTACATTTGCCAAACTGAGTGGTCCTCTCCAAACCCGAAATTATAGAAGTAGTTGTGATAAAAACGAGAAAAGTAGCTCGACAAGAAAAGATGGAGCATAATATGTGAAAAACGTAGAAGAATGTCATGTTGAGTTATCAGCATATGAGTGCATTTGGTTATTTGGAGAAGAAAGAAGATCATTGATAATAATTTTTTTAAGTATACGAGACAGGACGGAACCCTGTGGGACACCGCTGTTGATAGGGAAGGAGGGAGATGTTGAACCATCAACAATTACAGGGATAGAGCGGCCGGAGAGAAAGCTTGATACGAGAGAGCCGGGTGAAGGACGAAAGCTGAAAGAGGGAAGTTTGGGTATCAGACCCCGATGCCAAACTCTGTCAAAGGCTTTTGAGATATCAAGGCCGACAACAAAAGATTCCCCAAAGTCTCTCAGAGAAGAGGCCCAGACATTCATAATGTAAGAAAGGATATCACCGGTAGATCTTGCGTTGCGAAAGCCATATTGATGGTCAGATAGAAGACTGTGACATTCAAGATGCTTGAGGAAATGGGAAGTGAGAAGATATTCGAAGGCTTTGTAAAATGTAGAAGTCAGAGCAACAGGACGGGAGTTGAAAGAGTTTGAATGATCATCCCTCTTTGGAATAGGCTGTATTAATGCATGCTTCAAGGAAAGAGGAAACGTTTTGGTTTTTAAACAGAAACGAAATAAAAGAGGAAGCACAGGTGCAAGTTCTGAAACACTCCTTCAATACAGGAGGAATTCCATCTAGTCCATACACCTTGCTTGTGTCGAGAGAGGAGTACTTTTTGACTGCATGAAAATGTATTACAGGGAGAGGTATGAGATGAGTAAGGAGTGCATTAGGAGGTATAGGAATGTTAGGTCAATGTGGAATTAGAGGAGAAAGAGAACCAAAAAGAGTTGAGTTGTAAGTCGCCGAGACAGCAAAAGTATCATCGGAATGGAAAAGTGAAGGAAAGGTAGAGCAGCAGAAGTTGTTGGAGATACTTTTAGCTAAGGACCAGAAAGATCTATTCGTGAATGAAGGAGAGGTTGTCACACTTCCATTGGATAAAGCAATGCTTCCATTGCATCGCAAATAACACATTTGCAATGATTTCAAGCTGAGATGAAGGCTGAACGCAAGACAGAGGAAGAAGAGGTTTTTTTTCCAGGTCCGATATGCCACGTCCCTTGTACGAATGGCCACAGAACGGGAATGCTCGAACCAGGAATTAGAAGATGATAGTCTTGAAAGAGAAGGACATGTAACCTTCTATTCCTGTAACAATAACTTCAGCCATATGCTCTGCAGAGACAGAGGCATCGCGCGAGGAGAGGCAGAACTCTTCCCAAGGAAAGTCAAAATAGCATTTCCGTAAGCTAGTACCAGTCAGCGCTATTAAAGTTCCAATACTGGCATTTAGAGAGTATTTGGAGGCAGAGTGGTAAGTACGAGGCATTTGCAAGAACGTGTTCAGAGGAACCAATCGGAGATGAAATTGTGTAGCTATGACGTAACGGACTGGAGGTGAAAAGCAGCAACGGACATAGACATGAACGTGGAATGGAAGCGATGTACTCAAGGAGGATTTGTGAGAATGGGGAATAACATTCGGAGAAAACAGAACTGTCCAATTTTTAATCAAAATAAATAAATTAAAAAAATTAAGGAAAACTTAAATGAAGGAATTAAAAAACTAAGGACAAAAAAATCCTCAAAAATAGGAGTAATTTATTTTAGGGTCACTACAATGAAAAAATGCATAGTCGGGTTTTAACCTACCAGATTTTGCTTCAAGGTGAGTACACAGACTGCACCTTGCAAACACATTTCAGGCAAAAAAAACATTACTGACCGGTTTTGAAAGCTCCGTGCTGTGTTGTGTGGAAGGAACAAATGGCGTTTGTTGCGTCGGAGGAGAAGCGGCTCCGGGTATTCTGATCAGTGGACCGTGAACGGCAACCCAAAACACACTGTAATCTTTCACAAACGTTGCCCTGGAAAACAAAAAATGTAAAGTCATTCAAATGCATGCACAGGCATCATACATGTTGCGATCATGTTTAAGGCCGAATGCTCTCCCACAGAGGCTTTCGTTGGCCGCAGACATGGATTTTCACCCACCGGAATCGAATGAATTCAGTGCCAGGAACAGATGGGGAATGCCAGAGCACACTGGCTTTAGATTTATATTGTGAGTCTGTATGACTCACAGCATCCTGCAAACACATGCAAACAACCTAATTGATACAAGATGATGTGAAATTTAGGGATTCAACAAGAAACATTCTTTACAAATTCTACAAAATTCTACAAATCCCCTCTAAAGTTTGAATAAAACACACCGCCGGTGGATCTCTATGAATGTTTCTTCTCATTGTGAATGCAGTAATTAAATCCATCAGCACAGCAGGAACGCGTTGGTACAATTGTGAAATCATGTAAACACAGTGGAACCAAGGATGCAGCTTTTCTTTAAAGTAACTTATTAAACAGTGGAACATTATTATTGAAATAAACTAGAACAATGCGACTATGTCGCCAATATTCCTCCGCAAAGTCCCACAACGGGTCTTCAGCTGTTTTCAAGTCTCACTTTTTCACCAGCCATGACATGTTTCACATCGATCGGTGAAGCAGTTTCAGAGAAGGGATTTTTAAAAATAAGCATTTTTGGTTGGTATACCACTTCACCTATGACATCATTATCATGCTTTTGTTCCACATTGGGAGTACTTGACAATGTGCCAAGTTTCACCATTCCGCGGTTTCCGGGAAATAATTTTTAATTATTCGCTTTTAATCCAAGATAGCTGCCATACCACGTGATCTATGATGTCAAAATTATCATAAAAACATTCTGCATGGGTGTCACTGCTACCCTGAAAGTTTCGTCTCAATCGGACATATGGTTGCTGAGAAAAACGAGGTTTAGCCCATACGGGCAGATGGACAATCCAAAAACATAACGCCTCCGGTGACTTTGTTTGGTGGAGGCATAAAAAAATACATCCAATACATCAAGCGAAGACAGGGAGAGGGAGGGGAAGGCAGAATAAGGAGAGGGGAAGGCAGTATGGGGGGGGGGAAGGCAGCATGAGGGAGGGGTGGGGAAGGCAGCATGAGGGAGGGGAAGGAAGCACGAGGGAGGGGAAGGCAGTTTGAGGGAGGGGAGGGGAAGGCAGAATAAGGAGAGGGGAAGGCAGTATGGGGGGGGAAGGCAGCATGAGGGAGGGGAGGAGAAGGCAGCATGAGGGAGGGGAAGGCAGCACAAGGGAGGGGAAGGCAGCACGAGGGAGGGGAAGGCGGCATGAGGGAGGGGAAGGCAGCACGAGGGAGGGGAAGGCAGCACGAGGGAGGGGAAGGCGGTACGAGGGAGGGGAAGGTGGTACGAGGGAGGGGGAAGCGGTATGAGGGTGGGGAAGGCAGCATGAGGGAGGGGAAGGCAGCATGACATGAGGGAGGGGAAGGCAGCATGAGGGAGGGGAAGGCAGCATGGCGGGGAGTGGAAGATAGCATAAAGGGAGAGGAGGGCAGCATGAGGGTGGGAAAGGCAGCGCCACAGAATGAGGGCTTGGCAAACTTAACAGGCGCAAAAGAACAAATAAATAAAAGATCAAATTAATTATAAATGTGTAACTGTATCCGGGCATCTCCAGACATCACTAAGAGTAAGATATTATAGCAAACTAGCCATCGTTTTCAAACAGCACACACCAAATTTTAGAGATTGTACCATGGCCTCCATAACCATCCTTATGGGATGCGACTCGACCTAAAGCTGGCACAACAGCTCCCACCATTCTCCCTCCCTCATGCCAACCCTTCCCTCCCCCCCCCCCCTTATTGTGCCTCCTCTCGGATTCCCACTCCACCCCTTAGCGCGCAAACAAACAAACATCAAAGAATATCACTCATAGTTGAGCAACAAAGTCAATACAAATGTTGAAGCAAAACACCAAATTAAACAAATGGAATGGTCAGAGAATGGTGAATCCGTGGTGCACAATTACCAAGCAGATTGTCGAGCGCTCGCCAAGCGGCTTAAGCACTGAAACAAGCACTCCAACGAAACTGTTGATAAGGAACGGCTGCCTTGGCAAGCAATAGGAAGCCGATTGCTTCTGGTTTAAAATGGCCGAAAACGTTCGGTAGATCCGTCCCGCCAATCCCACTTCTTTAATACTTTGAAATAGACACAATCTACGTCAATCACATACAGGGAATTTGAATAAAATATGGTTCAAATCTTTGGGCTTCCTACAAGTATCACAGGTACAGTGGAGTGACACCCTATCCTATGGAGGTATATGAATCAAGTTAAAAACTATCAAGTTAAATTAAGTAAAAAAAAATAAAAAATCAACCATAACAGAGCAGAAGGAGGCAAGACAGCCTTGCTTAAATAAACTACGGTATATGGTATTTTTAGAATATTTACCCTGCGCAGTCAACTTGTTGTGAGCCAACTCTTCTGTTTATGAACGTTTTGTTTTTTCTTTGATCCAATATGGCTGCCAGGCCACGTGAGCAATTACATCATAAATTTATATTCTCTAATATAATTGTTGCACAGATGACACTCAATAAATTTCAAACTGATGAGACTAAGCATTGTCCATGTCAAATTATGACGTCATAATTATGACACCAATTACGTCATCATTAACACCTATTCCCCATGTGGAGTTCTTTACAATGAGCCATGTTTCAATTTTTTCCATGGAGCGGTTTTGGAGATATAAAGGTGTAACGTTTCACTTTTTCCAAGATGGTGCCTGTACCACGTGACATATTACATCATAATTATCATTAAAATATTCTACAGGAGGAGGCACTCCTACAGTGAAAATGTTGTGTCCTTCAGACCAACAGTTGCAGAAAAAAAATTCATACTGGTCGGATGAAGCATTATATTTGTCCAATTATGGCATCATAATGAAGGCACGGATGACATCATCACTAACACATCTTATTCCCCATGGGGAGAACTTGACAATGAGCCACGATTCAATTTTTTTCCATTGAGCGGTTTCGGAGATATAGAGGTACGAATTTTTTTGAAGATGCTGCCTGTACCATGTGACCTATGACGTCATAATTATCATTAAATTATTCTACAGGAGAAGGCCCTCCTATGTTGCGAGTGCAGGGTAATGAATATATACACTTAGTTATAAGAATTGCCAATGTTGATAAACTCTTCAGATTTCACTCCAGGTTTCCATAATTATTTAGTCAACAGGATCCGATCCTCAAATCCGAATCTAGATTTTGATTATATGCTTTAATTAGTCCATGAGAGGTCATCGTTGTTACAAGGCAAAGCACATTTCCCGATGCCAAAACAAAATGGCGGCTTAATAACGCGATGTAACAGTAAGATGACCAAGATGTCGGACCACCATTTTGCTAAGGCTTTTTTTGAATTTTTCTTTTGTTATGAGCACCTTGTTGGTCACAACATGAAAGGGAAGACGGGCTGGGGTGAGAGGTGAAGAAAGAAGAGAGGGTGATGGTGTGATGAACCATGTGAGGGAGATATGCAGGTGGATCCTTCATAATGTGTTAGAGGAGATTGTGAATGTGAATCAGTAACCCAGCTCTGAATTAGTCGAAGGTGCAATCGTTGATTGTTCTTGTGTCTTGTAATGAACAACTAGAAATCGTGGCAGAAAGAGAACAACATAGTGCAAAAGTCAGTGTTTGTTCATTGGCACGTCCAGGCAACTCTGCCACTTGTCCGCTCAATCTGCAGCACCACCTCAATCGTCAGAGGCTTGTGTTCGCACAGCTTGCTCCTCACAGACTCTGTCTGGCTCTCAAGTTCCCCTGGAGGCACACAGCCCTGAGTCCTGGGATGCCCAAATGTATAAAGTCCTCAGATGAGGCGTTGTCTAAGAACCAAGTGCTGTTTGTTTCTCTCATGAGCTGCCTTCTCATTGGAGCATTGCTGTTGTCAGGCTGTACCCATTGGTTTATCAGTGCAGGTTCTGCACAGGACCAAGCAGCACCCAAGCGCTATGATGCAGATGCTCCACAAGACCGAACGCCACCCAAGTGCTGATGCAGGTGCTGCACAGGACCGAGTGGCACTCAAATACTATGATGGTCAGACTGGTAATGCGAGTTTTGTAGGTGTAATCTTGGTTTTGTAAGGCGTGTTGTTTGTGTGCATGGATGCACTGTAAAGAGGTGCAGAGAAGGAGAGAGAGATTAAGAGCAGAGCCGGCGCTACCATTAGGCCAACTAGGCAGCCGCCTGGGGCGCAGACATCAGAGGGGTGCATTACTGAACTTGTAGCAATAGCTCGAAGACTTCCAAAGTCTATGCCGCCACAAGAAGTACTTCTCTTCATACTACAACAAAAACTCCTGGATAATGTGCCTAATGTTTCCGTTGCTTTAAGGATCCTTCTCACACTTCCAGTATCAGGGGCAAGTGGTGAACGTAGTTTCTCAAAGCTCAAAGTTATAAAAACTTACATATGCTCTACAATGTTGGAAAAGAGACGAGTTGGCTTGGCAACTATATCAATTGAACATGCCCAGGCATCAGCACTTGATCTGGTTGAATTTGTGACAAAATTTGCAAAGGAAAAGGCACGCAAAGTGAGATGTTGATGTGTCTGAAATTGAAACTTTTATGAGACGTTTTTAACTCTGTTTGTCTGTTTTTTTGTTTGTTTCTCTGTCTGACTGTAAGCGAAATATTGTGGTGACATGACGGGTTGGTTACGCCAAGTATCCTTAAATGGTATATATACTTAAAGGTGTGTGAAGTAAAAGGTTTGAATGTTGTGTTGCCAATGGCTGAGGTATGCATTACACCGAGTGCCCTTTAGTTCAAAATGATCTGTGTGCCAAAATATTTTATTTGGTATTTGCGAAAGATTAATCAAAGATTGATTATTTAAAATTTTGATTTTGCACATCTAAAACTTATTGCTCAAACCAAAAACTGTTTTGTTTATCTGTAATTTCCATTCACACACTCATAAAGGGACCACTTTCTTTATTTTGCATTGCAAACCACATGTAGTCATATTTTTTAAGTGAAAGCCCATTTGCCCCAAAGCGTGGGGTAACAGGGCCACTGCCATATTAATGGATATTGCGCCTTTACTATTGGTGCTGTTGGCATCTTACGGTACTTATTCTTGCAATTTAAAATAAATTTAGCAGTTTCAAGTTTTCTGCTTTTTATTTTTTCTACAAAACATCCGTTTTTAATAATCGAAGTTGGCAAAAAAAAAAAATTTGGGCGGGGGTGGGAGGAGGGGATGCAAGTAGCTGGCCTTGCCTGGGGCGCAAAATAGTCTGGTGCCGGCCCTGATTAAGAGGGATGGGGAGAGAGATGAGAAGAGATACAAGAAGAGGGAATATAGAAAAAAGCTAGAAAGGGAATTAGAGCCTGCTCCACAAACAAAATATTTCCCAGTGCACTGATACAAGGGGAGAGGTAATCCAAATAAACAAAATATTACTGATATATCTAAACTCCATGGTTCCTTTATGTGTTGGATGCAACTCCCTGCTGTCTTCCGAAACCATAAACTCAACAACATATTCACATGCCAAATTTTTCATTTCACTTTAAGCAGTGGCCATGGAAGGTAATTTCATTACTCAAGTTAATTTACTATTTACAAATAATTATCACGATTTATTAAAGTTATTTAGCTGCTTCCAGAATGCAACCACAATCCACTCATTTAATGAAATGTATTAGGATCTTTCACAATCCACCTCATCTAATATATAAAGCTTGTACTTATTATATATGTAAGTAGGATGCACCTCAGAAGTTGCTTGCAGTATGTAAGCATGCCCCACTGATAATACAATGAGCCCCTCTGCTCCTTCAGCCAAAGGATAAACTGCATAAGGCAACCAAGAAAAGATACACAGGGTAAGAATTTGCTGTTTCAAACCCCTATCTGGGCTTCTCAACAATTGCAGACATTTACAACCAACACATGCATGAGATTCCCAATGCTACATTTCACCATCAGCCACCGAATCAGTTTCATTGCTTATTGGCAAGTAGTCAGTGACAGCATAAACAGAAACGTGGACCACTGAGGCTCCCAAATATGTACCAAGTACAATACTGATAAGAGTGCTGTATGTGTGCACGCACGTACACGTTTGACAGTTTTGAGGTGTTCATGACTTGTTGAGAAATGCTAAAGGCCAGAACCAATCATGGACAGAGCGCCACTCCGTCACAGGGTACTCAACTGGAGGTGACAATAATTTGGACAATAATTTAGGGTGTCAGTAAAAACTTGCCTCATCTTTACAAAAGACATCATGGAATATTTAATGTCCACCAACAACTAGCGATGACAGATGGATCCACCCTGCTTAAGGACCTGCCAAATGGAGAGCAAATACCATGATGAATTGCCCTGCATGAGAAACACTCGGGAAAGAGGTTATAGCTGGATTGAGATTCGAGCCCAGGCTAGACAGCTCAGAGGCGCATGCGCGTAACCTTCAAGCTATTTCACATTAGGTTAGAACAGTTGGGATTATTCATCGTTCAGAAAAAGGCACAGCCATTCAACACATGTAATACATTCAGCACATGTCCCGATAGTTTCTAACATTCATTACATACACACTCGAAAATACAGTCGCATCTACCCAGTAGTGAAGACCTCAGGGTGAGATGATCAAAACGAGCTTTACCTCTGAGGCGTATACCCAATTGACACAAGGTGATGATGTATACAACACAAGGGGATGATGAAATAAAAACAACATGTAGTGTGGTGCGTTGGCTGATACTCCGCCTGGCATCCTTGACTGGTTTCGGAAACACCGTGCGGGAGCCGCACAAGATGGCGTGCAGTCGAGCCCAGAGCAGCCACCGACTTGCGGAGTGACAGCCAAACTCCCTCCTCCTCCGATCGTCCCACACTCCCAAAGCCCCGATGTTTCTCTCAGGTGCACACGGCACGAAGCGCAGCCTTCACGGAGCCAGCACCAAAGAGGGAAAATATGCGGCCACTTCCACCAATGCCAGAACAGAGAGAGACAGGGAGGTGTGACCACTTGTGATCAAGCCCAAGACACACACACACACACACACACACACACACACACACACACACACACACACACACACACACACACACACACACACACACAGATAGAGATAGAGACTTCTCGCGATGAAACCCAGCATAAGAGAGAATGCAAAATGCGACCTTTGTGCAAGGAACAGAGAGCAGGAAGTGCGACTGCTCGTACCAAGTGCCTGGGCCAAGATAGAGAGAAAATGGCGGTGCTTTTCCTTTTTACTCTGACTGTCTCGATCGTTCTCTCTGACATCACCCGTGCTCCAATCACTGAGCGCCACTCGTTCACCTCATCATTCTTTAACCAATCGTTCTTCGGGGTGTGGCCTCACGGCCACACTTGGCACCCATAGAGATCATTCGGCTAGGTGGTGTAGTCATGTCTGGGTATCCTCAGCGATGATGTTATTTGCAATTACGTGCAGATCGCATGGCTGGCTGAGTGTGCTTTATAAGAACGAAGGGAAAAATCACAAGGGCAATTACACACTGGGAATTTATCCATAGGCCCTAATTAGCATGGCTCCACCCCTCGCATGGAGACACATAACGCTTACACGGACATCCGGTCCTGAATTAGATACATGAGGTTTCTTCTTCATGACATTCGGACCACACTACTCTATACAAATCTACCTCGACCAAGGCATTTCATTACCTACCCCCACACATGTAACAATACATAACTTTTCTCACATTTGGTTGATGGCATTCAAGAAGTTGCGCTGTAGTGTCAAGCAAACTGAACGTGCCGATAGATTTGTCAAGGCCAACTCCTTCCTCAAAAGCTTGAAGAAGAAACCCTTTGAAGTCGGTTTGATTCCCCAGAAGATGCACTGAAAAAGAGTCAAAACAATTAGTCCACAAATGACATGAATGCAGAGATTTATCTGGGGGCCAACATGCATCGAGATACATATTTGTATTTATTGTCCATTGCCAAAACAAAACAAATTTAAAACAAACTCTAAGCCAACTACTCGTCATTGTATCAAAATTTTACAATGTTGAATTCAAATTCCTAAATTTAGGTTCCGCTAAGCTGAAGAGAGATTAAAATCATAGAAGATTATCAGTAGTGACATATGATAGGTGCATATCAGAGACGTTCATACATTTTTGGGTAAAAAAAGAAAAAGAAAAAAAGAGAAGGTTTTATGCCCCCCCCTGCAAAGAAAGGACTACCAGTACTCAAAAAGTAAACAAACAAGACTTCATAGAAAATGATACCCACACAGTGTTCAAGTCAATATTTCAATTTTAGTACAAAAATGCTTGTGGTGGATGAGGGTGGAGGGAGTAATGCCGGCCTAACTTTACGGTCTGGAGACAGTGGCGTTGACAGAGAGACAACAACAGAGGCTGCAGGTTTGCGAGAACAACTGGGTCAAGAGGATTGCAGGAGTGAAGGTGGGTAGAAAGAGAATGGATAAACTGAGGGAGGAGATCGGTAAGCTTGACAGGAAGATTGGTGAAATGCCAGATGAGATGGGCTGGATATTTGGTGTGGATTTGGGAAGAGAGAATGGCAAAGAGAGCAGATAGTTTGAAGGAACAAGGTAGGAGGAAAAGAGGTAGACTGCAGTTGACATGGAAGGATTGCGCAAAGAGGGATATCAGTAAGGTGGGAGTAGTTGGAGGGTGGAGAAAGTTGGCAAAGGATAGAGTAGAGTGGAGAAGTATCGTGGTCACTGGTAGAGTTTGGGCGGGAGCAGGGGGGGCAATGCCCCCACCGTTATTTTTTCAGTAGTTTACAATTAAGAACATGACATCCCATATTTAAACATGAGTAACAATAATGAACGTAAGCTGTATTTGTGATTTCACATACACTGTAACTACACTAACAAACGGTAATTTTGGAAGTCAGACCCATTTTTAATATTATGCGCTTCTCCCCCGCCACTCCCCTCCTCCAAAAAGAGAGGTTAAACTACGCCTATGATCGTGTTCATGGCAGGGCAGGAGCTTGGTGCAATTTGAACCTCACCCTTTATAAAGAGAAGAAGTGGAGAATAAGTACAGATACATTCCAAGTACACCGCCCCCATGCCAAATAAATAAATAGCCTCCGGCGCCCGGCAATACTTCCGTGCAGCTCATAGAGGCTGCATTGGGAGGGAGAGGTATACAATAATTGATTAATTGCATAATTAAAATCAATAGTGGTCATAAAATATTTTTTCATCAATTGGCTAATAGCATACCAAAACCACTGGTGCTTCATCCGAAGATGCAACTTTTTGAAAAATAATTAGATAAGTCATTAATCAAAAAATTAAATAATTGATTAATCAATGAATAATTAATCGATTAATTAATTATTCAATAAATCAAAAATATCCTTTATAGCCACATCACCTGGTCACTGTCGTGTCCACATATCAGCTTCCTAGCTCAAAAGGTGACTGATATATTGCCCAGATGAGAAAGAAAATAAATAAATAATGAATAATGAAAATATATAAATAATCATAAAATAATCAAATAATTAATCAATTGGCTAATAGAATACCTCAACCACCACCGTTTCATCCAAATCTGTCATTTAAAAAATTAATTAAGTCATTAATCGGATAATTAAATAATTAATCGATTAATTGATAAATCAAGAAATAAAAAATGGCCTTTATAGCGAAATCACTTGGTCACTGTCGGGTCCAAATATCAGCTTCCTAACTCAAAAGGTGTCTGAGATAATGCCCAGAAGAGAAAGGAAATATAGAATTACTTAATTAATCGATAATAATTAAGTAACTAATCAATTAATTGATTAATCAAAAAACAAAAAATAGAGTTTTTGACAAAGTACTTGCTCACTATTGTGCCGAAATTTCAGCTTCCTAGTTCAAAGGATGGCTGAGATATCGCCCGGACAAACAAACAAGAAAGAAAACAAGAAAGCAAGAAAACAACCGGAGTGCAAACTGAGTACTCCCTTTCAGCGTGCGTCATTGCCGAGCCCCCTTCGGTGCCCAGCAATGACGATATGCAGCGCCTGGAGATGGCATAGGAAAGGAGCGGTGTACAACAAGAAAGAAAGAAACCGGAGTGAAAACTGAGAACCCCCTTACAGGGCGTGTCATTGCCGCTGTGTACAAAAAGAAGAATGATTTTAAAGATAGTTTAATAGAAAATCCAGCTCCTGCTGATCCAAGTCTTCAGTCAGGTCCATTGCCATGGCTTGCTTGCAAGGCAGGCCTGGGTGCGCAAGTGGCAGCGGTGCTCGCTCTATGTGCCATACCTGCCCTGGGCTTTCACAGGGACTGCTCGATTGGACACATCTCACGAGTAGATTTTGAAAGTAGATTTTAAGTTTTTAAAATAGGTGAAATTCTGAATAAATGTGGATTTTAAAATAGGTGCAATACTGCATAAATGTACCTTGTGAAACCTATCCATGAACATTATAATCATGGAGCCAATGTCCCAACAAAGATAAATGATGATGATGATGATGATGATTATGATGATGATGATGATGATTCACTTAACCGCACTTTTCACTTCGTGTGCGTGGACAAGACTACATCTACACTTTATCTTATCAAGTCCAACAAGGGCTTATGGATTGGGTCTCGTCCGTCTGTCCGCAACCATATCTGAGATGTATGGACCAATTTTGTTCATACTTGGCACAAAGACAATACATGACGGTATACATAAGCATATCATTTTTTTTCGCAATGTGATCAAAGATGGCTGACTGGTGGCCATTTTAGTTGTAAAAAAACCCGATATTTAACATGTCCTCTACCATTTCCCGAACATGCATTTAACAGTGTTGTTCAAACTTGGCGCACAGATAATAAATGATGCTTGCATATGCACGTCATTTTTTTTTTGAGATCAGATCCAAGATGGCCGACTGACGGCCATTTTGTTACTTAAAAGTGTCCCCAACAATTTCTCAGACATGCATGGTCCAATTTTGTGCCTGGCACAAACACAGTACATGGCATGCACATGCACCTCACTATTTTGCGATCTGATAAAAGATGGCCGACCGGCGGCCTTTAACTCCGTACAGCAAAATTATTGAAACCATAGGGGCTATGGCATTTTATGTCTTTTTCTCCTTGTCTGACATTAGGACAAGGCAGTCGGGATTATCCTTCGTTTAAAAGACATAAAGGCACAGCCAACTAAACCATTGTATCAAGTACAATTCTAATCATTTTTAAACAAAGGAAGCAAGCAGGAAAGAGCAGACTTAATTTGGGTCATGACCGACAGTGCATTCAGAAAGTATTCAGACCCCTTCACTTTTTCACATTTTGTAATGTTACAACCTTATGCTGAAATCGTTTAAATTCATTTTTTCCCTCATCAATCTACACTCAATACCCCATAATGACAAAGAGAAAACAGGACTTCGGAAAGTTTTGCAAATTTATTACAAAGAAAAAACTGAAATATCACATTGACATAGGTATTCATACCCTTTGCTATGACACATGAAATTTAGCTCAGGTGCCTCCCATTTCTCTTGATCATCTTTGACATGTTACTACACCTTGATTGGAGTCCACCTGTGGTAAATTCAATTGATTGGACATGATTTGGAAACGCACACACCTGTCTGTATAAGGTCTCACAGCTGACAATGCATATCAGAGCAAAAACCAAGCCATGAGGTCGAAGGAACTGCCTGCAGAGCTCAGAGACAGGAATGTGTCGAGGCACAGATCTGGGGAAGCCTACCAAGAAAATTCTGCTGCATCGAAGGTTCCGAAGAGCACAGTGGCCTCCATAATTCTTAAATAGAAGAAGTTTGGAACAACCAGGACTCTTCCTAGAGCTGGCCGCCCGGCCAAACTGAGCAATCGGGGGAGAAGGGCCTTGGTAAGCGGTGACCAAGAACCCGATGGTCACTCTGGCTGAGCTGCAGAGATCCTGTGTGGAGATGGGAGAAACTTCCAGAAGGACAACCATCACTGCAACACTCCTCCGATCTGGGATTGATGGCAGAGTGGCCAGACAGAAGCCTCTCCTCAGTGAAAGACACATGAAAGCCCACAGAATCTTGTTTCTCAAAGTCTGAGAGTCCTTTAGGTGCTTTTTTGCAAACTCCAAGCGGCTTTCATGTGATTTTATACATAAATTTTCATTTACGGACTTTCCAACGGTTCTGTGATTTTTCCCAGTGCACCAGCTTGATGTCCATCGGCATGCCAAATTTCAGCTTACTACACCTAGAAGGTGCAGAACATTAATGTCAGTCAGTTAGTCAGTGCTTAGAAAGATATATAGTCACGTGAAAAAGTAAGTACACCCCATGTAAAGTTTTGACTTTTTCAACATATTTCAACATAGAGCTATTTGATCCGCATTTCAACAATATTGATAGATAAAGGTGATATAATATAACAAATATCAAGAAACATTTACATTTTGTAGTCCATAATATCTATCTATAATTCCAGTAATCTCTGTCTGTCTGTCTGTACGTTTGTTTGTTTGTCTGTGACCGCTGTTTCTCGACAACTACCGGTCCGATATACTTGAAACTTGCCAGGTATATTGCTGGGGACCCGAGGATGTGCCTTTTCAAGGTTTCATATTAATCGGACAATTACTTACCGAGCTATGTCCAAAAAACGATTCAACCAATCAGAGAGCAGCGAACGATCGCGTGTGCCGAACGTGGCGGGCACACTCTGCCTCGGATGGCACATTTGACAGCGTATTCATTTATTTCACGTTTGCAAACTATGTTGGCGTTAAACTATGTTTTACAACTAATAAAAACGAATTTGCGATTCATTCGCTTTCCTGCGCGTTTGTGCACGCGATGGCGATTTCTTTACCAAACTCCGGAAGCCGTTCGCTTTGGACCAAACCATTGCATGTAAATAGAGGGGGGGGATTGTCACCACTCGCAAGCCGTTCGCTTTGGACCAAACCATTTCATGTAAATAGAGGGGGGGGATATAATTTTAGATATAGATATAGTACGGGCAATGCCCTAGTCTATCTATAATTCCAGTAATCTCTGTCTGTACGTTTGTCTGTGACCGCTGTTTCTCGACAACCACGGGTCCGATATACTTTTAACTTGCCAGGTATATTGCTGGGGACCCGAGGATGTGCCTTTTCAAGGTTTCATATTAATCGGACAATTACTTACCGAGCTATGTCCAAAAAACGATTCAACCAATCAGAGAGCAGCGAACGATCGCGTGTGCCGAACGTGGCGGGCACACTCTGCCTCGGATGGCACATTTGAGAGCGTATTCATTTATTTCACGTTTGCAAACTATGTTGGCGTTAAACTATGTTTTACAACTTTAAACTATGTTTTACAACTAATAAAAACGAATTTGCGATTCATTCGCTTTCCTGCGCGTTTGTGCACGCGATGGCGATTTCTTTACCAAACTCCGGAAGCCGTTCGCTTTGGACCAAACCATTGCATGTAAATAGAGGGGGGGGATTGTCACCACTCGCAAGCCGTTCGCTTTGGACCAAACCATTTCATGTAAATAGAGGGGGGGGATATAATTTTAGATATAGATATAGTACGGGCATGCCCTAGTAATTTAAATAAACATAAATGCAAATTTCGCATGTGGAAAAAGTAAGTACACACTTAGCTCTAATAGGTGGTATTGCCCCCTTTGGCAGAAACAACCTCAAGTAGGCGTTTCTTATAACTGTCTACCAGTCTCTGACATCGACTGGGAGAAATTTTTGCCCACTCCTCCATGCAGAATTCTTTCAGCTGTGCGATGTTTGAGGGGTTTCTTGCATGCACAGCTCGTTTCAAATCCCCCCACAACATCTCGATGGGATTTAGATCCGGGCTTTGACTTGGCCATTCCAGAACCCTCCATTTCTTTATTTTCACCCATTCCTTGGTGGATTTACTGGTATGTTTAGGGTCATTGTCATGTTGCAAGGTCCACCTTCGGTTGAGCTTCAAATTATCCGACAGATGCCTCACATTATCCTCAAGCACCCTCTGGTACAATGAAGAATTCATAGTGGCTTCTATGATGGAGAGCTGTCCAGGCCCTGATGCAGCAAAGTTGCCCCAAACCATAATATTTCCACCACCATGCTTTACAGTTGGTATCAGGTTCTTGTGGTCAAATGCTGTCTTTGGTTTTCGCCAAACATGTCTTCTGGGACTGTGGCCAAATAGCTCTACCTTTGACTCATCTGTCCAAAGCACATGGTTCCAGAAGTGCTGGTCTTTGCCTAGGTGTTCATTGGCAAACTTTAGTCTTGCCCTGATGTTCTTTCTGGACAGCAAAGGTTTCCTCCTGGCACACCTCCCATGTAGATTAAATTTGTGCAGCCTCTTTCTAATGGTAGACTCGTGCACTGACATCAACAGTGGCAAGAGCTACCTGTAGGCAGGGCCGGCGCCAGACTATTTTGCGCCCTAGGCAAGGCCAGCTACTTCCATCCCCTCCCCCCCATTTTTTTTTTGCCAACTTCGATTATTAAAAACAGATGTCTTGCAGAAAAAATAAAAAGCAGAAAACTTGAAACTGCTAAATTTATTTTAAATTGCAAGAATAAGTACCGTAAGATGCCAACAGCACCAATATTAAAGGCGCAATATCCATTAATATGGCAGTGGCCCTGTTACCCCACGCTTTGGGGCAAATGGGTTCACTGAAAACAAATATGACACTACATGTGGTTTGCAATGCAAAATAATGAAAGTGGTCCCTTTATGAGTGTGTGAATGGAAATTACAGATAAACAAAACAGTTTTTGGTTTGAGCAATAAGTTTTAGATATGCAAAATCAAAATTTTAAATAATCAATCTTTGATTATCTTTCGCAAATACAAAAGAAAATATTTTGGCACACAAATCATTTTGAACTAAAGGGCACTCGGTATACTGTGTCCGGTCTTAAAACAATAATTTGTATAAAACTGTGACCCTTTAAGGTTCAGTAATGCACCCCTCTGATGTCTGCGCCCTAGGCGGCTGCCTAGTTGGCCTTATGGTAGCACCGGCCCTGCCTGTAGGTCCCGTGATAACATTCTGGGGTTCTTAGAGACCTATTTCAGCAACTTGCGGTCTGCTCTCAGGCTGAACTTGCTGGGGCGGCCTGGCCTGAACAAGTTGGCAGTTGTTTGGAATCTTCTACACTTGTAGATGATCTTCCGGACAGTCGAATGGTTGATTTCAAATTGTTTGGAGATCTTTTTAAATCCCTTCCCAGACTTGTAGGCATCTATAACCTTCTTTCTGAAGGTATCAGAGAGCTCTTTTGATCTAGGCATGGTGACGCCGCACACTTCAACAACAAAGAGCAAACCAAACTAAATGTCTGAGGTTTAAATAAGACTGGTTCCTTCAAGATCCTCTCTAACGATGTTCTAATCATTTGCACCTGAGCTGGTGCACCTGATTCTAATTTTAGGTATTTGAAGTAATGATACATGTCGGGGTGTACTTACTTTATCCACATGCGAAATTTGCATTTATGTTTATTTAAATTATACAATGGACTACAAAATGTAAATGTTTCATGATATTTGTTATGTTATATCACCTTTATCTATCAATATTGTTGAAATGAAGATCAAATAGCTGTATTTTGAAATATGTTGAAAAAGTCAAAACTTTACATGGGGTGTACTTACTTTTTCACGTGACTGTATATATATATGTGTATATATATATAGATATATATAGTTACGGACCGCGGATAAGGTGTTGATTTGCCGAGCGGATGGCGGCCGCGTATTAACAATGACTAAGACCCGATTCCTTAAACGTGGGCCAAATCGTGCCACAGGTTTTCAATGGGGAAAAGACAAAGGCGACATGGATGTGAAGAAGAGGAAGACAGAAGTCGGAAATACGAATATAATTTATTACTATTTACAGGACCAAAATAACCAAGGAAGAAGGAAAGATAATAAAATAAAGACAGAAGGAATCAAGGAGACACAGTGCAATGCTAGCTTACCTACAGTCTTAATTAACCCAGGACAGAACAAACAAAAGACAGACTCACACGGGGAATTGCAGAGTGGATTGGCTGGAAGGAGGCATGGGAAGGCCCAGGCCACTACTGGCGTCGAGGTCCCGCTCCAGGAGTCCACCCGCGTTCTTGGCGGGAAAGCCTTGGTGTGCAGCGGCGCGTATCGTTCACCGCGAGCGGATGGGCGCGTCGCACTGGACTCCGGGCTCTTCAGCTCCACTTTAATCTTCAGCTCCACTCCACTCCTCCAACGCCACTCTCTTTCTGCATCAACCCTTCCTCCTTCAGCAGCAACGGTACTTTCAGCCACCAACCCCTCTCTCAAAAAGCTTGCTGTCTCTTCTTTCAGCCACCAACAACCAACTACTAACCACCGTCCTGACGCATGCGCACCCACTTTATATCGCCCCCCGGCGATCAAGCCACCGGCTGCTAAGACACGCCCATCGGTGAGCTCACCTCGGCCCTGATTGGTCGCGAGGGCTCACCGACCCCGCCCTTAGAGGGGGTGTTGGCTAGACCACGCCTTGTCCCCGGCGCTGGGCCGACTCCTCCCACCTTTGGCTCCGAGACGACCTCGTGGCTAATGGAGTCTAGCAGCGAAAACAACAACCCACAGCTGCAGCAGAATTCAGCGAACCGCTCAATGCAGTTGGCAATTGAGGAAAGGGGAATGTGCAGGGAATCTACCTTGTCTGAATTCGGTGCAATGGAGTATTAATTAATGGAAGACAAATCCTTAGCCTAATACACAGAATAGGGAAATAACTACCAACAAGGAGGAAATCTATGATTGGCTAAACGTGATTGTTTATGACCTAATTACGGGACGCACTTTGACCTTTATACACAACTGGAGGAAGGAGGGCGATATTTTTACAATGTACTATACAATAAAAAACACAATAAAAAAAACACCATTCTCATATCCACAACAATATATATATATATAAATATATATATATATATATATATATATATATATATATATATATATATATATATATATATATATATATATATATATATATATATATGCAAAGATTTGCGGTTGGGAGTAAATCCAAATGACTCCATGGTAAGATCTCCAACCTTTAATTGAACAAACAATGTTGATTAATTGAACAATTAATTGTTTGTTCAATTAAAGGTTGGAGATCTTACCATGGAGTCATATATATATATGGCATGCCCGTATAGGGCATGCCCGTACTATATATATATCTAAAATTATATCCCCCCCCTCTATTTACATGAAATGGTTTGGTCCATTCGCAAAGCCAAAGCGAACGGCTTGCGAGTACGGTGACAATCCCCCCCCCCCCTCTATTTACATGAAATGGTTTGGTCCAAAGCGAACGGCTTGCGAGTACGGTGACAATCCCCCCCCACCCCCCCTCTATTTACATGAAATGGTTTGGTCCAAAGCGAACGGCTTGCGGAGTTTGGTAAAGAAATCGCCATAGCTCGGTAACTACTTGTCCGATTAATATGAAACCTTGAAAAGGCACATCCTCGGGTCCCCAGCAATATACCTGGCAAGTTTCAAGTATATCGGACCCGTGGTTGTCGAGAAACAGCGGTCACAGACAAACACACAAACACACAAACACACAAACACACAGACACACAGACACACAGAGATTACTGGAATTATAGATAGATATATATATATACTAGCAGAAGTACCCGGCATTGCTGGGCGGGGGAGGGGGAAGGGGAGGGGGAAGGGGGAAGGGGAGGGGAACGGGGGGGGAGGGGAGGAGAGGGGGGGAGGGAAGGAGAGGGGGGGAGGGGAGAAGATGGGGGAGAGGAGGAAGAGGGGGGAGGGGGAGGGGAGAGGAGGGGGAGGGAGGGGGAGGGGAGGAAGGGGAAGGGGAGGGGAGGAAGGGGGAGGGGAGGGGAAGAAGGGGGAGGGGAGGGGAGGAAGGGGGGAGGGGAGGGGAGGGGGTCAGAAGGGGGAGGGGGAGAGGAGGAAGAGGGGAGGGGGAGAGGAGGAAGAGGGGAGGGGGAGAGGAGGGAGGGTGAGGTGAGGGAGGGGGAGGGGAAAGGGGGAGGAGGGGGAGGGGAGGGGAGGGGGAGGTGGGGGAAGGGGAGGGTGAGGGGGAGGGTAAGTGGGGAAGGGGAAGGGGGGAAGGGGAGGGGGAAAGGGGAGGGGGTAGGGTGGAGGGGGAAGGGAGGGGGTAGGGTGGAGGGGGAAGGGAGGGCGGAGGGGAAGGGGAGGGCGGAGGGGGAGGGGAGGGAGAAGGGGGAGGGGAAGGGGGGAAGGGGAGGATGGAGGGGGGAGAGGAGGACGGAGGGGGGAGGGGAGGGGAGGTAACACTACATTACACACACACAAACTGTGTTTTATGTTCAATGGTCTGGCGGCGGGGATGGAACATCACGTGATCGCTCTGAGCGAATCAGCGCGCTGCTCTGCCACCAGCTCAGATTCCGTGTATAAATATTCCTCGCTGAAAAAAAATCTATGTGAAACATGCTACTATCTATGCTAAATCATGCTAAATCATGCTAAATGCTAATCATGCTAAAATCTATGCTACTTGCTGTGAGTTTATGGTGGCAAGGAACATCACGTGATCTCTCTGAGCGAATCAGCGCGCTGCTCTGCCACCGGCTCAGATTCCATGTATAATATTCCTCGCTGAAATGCGCTGAGGTAAAAATATGGCAAAAAAATATTTTGAAATATATTTTTTTAGGTCGGCCATGTTCTTCCCAGGCTCAATGGCCATGTCTCTGCCAAATATCAAGCATGTGAGCCTCTCCGTTTAGGAGTCTATCGGTAACGTAACATTACACACACACACACACACACACACACACACACACACACACACACACACACACACACACACACACACACACACACACACACACACACACACACACACACACACACACACACACACACACACACACAGTGTTTTATATATATATAGATATAACCACACAGTAAATTAATCCTTTATGCAATTTTCATCACTACACCCACCCCACCCCTTTCACTCTCCCTCCCCCCAAATCATGAAATTATGCTGCCGTATCAAATAGAGATATAGCATCTTCACTTATTTCAGGTATGGAATGTGATGCAAGCAACTTGATTGAAAATGAAATTAGCAAGAATTTTATTTAATGTGGCATTGGTTTCTGCTGACACTGAATGAATGAATGAATGAATATGAATGATCGTTTTAAGGCCATTTTCCCCGCTAGAGCGGGGGTTAGCCTTTCGGGCCCCATGACAATCATGGTTCCCTGTTTGAGGCAATGTTTTTATGGCCGGATGCCTTTCCTGACGCCAACCCTTCGTCGCCTCTTACTATGCGCAGGGATACGGTGTACCTATTCTAAACCGGGGTACACACCGGGAGACTGCAAATTTCTGCTGACACTGCAATTTTAAAATGTCCTGGAGGGGGAGGGGGGCAAAGATTCATGGTAGGGCCTCAGGACAGGGATTCATGAGGTCTTTGGTCTTTGATTAGAGAATCCCTGAGGTTTCATTGGTGTAACCCTGGGGACAGAGGTCCTTGTGACCTGTCATTGGTTACCTTCAGAATGTGGAGACTTGAGGCCGGGGTGAGGGGTGGGAAGGGGGGAAATAAGGGGTGGGGTGGGGAGGGAGAAAGGGTGGGATGTAACACCTCGGTTCTGCCAAGAAGCGGCTTCTGTCTGTTTAGTCTCAGGTTTGACCAGCTCGTGCTCTGTGGTTTGGACCCACTGGTGCTCTCACCACCTCTCACCGTCTTGTAGTTGCTGGCTTCCCTGACTTTCTGGTCTAGTGGAGACACAGCACCATGAGAGTTCTGTTCAAGGTTCATGCCTTTTCCTCCAACCTGCTTGGTTCTTGTTTGAGTGCTCGATTGTGATTATGGTGCCAGGGGGTGATGGGGTTTTTTGTTTTGTCGATTAGGAATTGTGTTATACAGTGTCTTGTGTAAAAAGTTATTTACTTATCTTGTAAGAAGCAGCTTCCCTCGTGTTGGCAAACCAATGATCGCATTTCTTTGGAATACCTGGACGGTCAGATTTGATTTAATCCAGTTTTACAACTGGAGCAGTAATAGGCCCTAACGGATCATTGGTTGACATTCCTTGAAGTCTCGACTTCAGTGTGACTGTAACCACATTGGTGTGGTTACATCCTGTCAGGAAGCTGCTGTCCATGTGACATTATGATATAATACAGTGCGATACATCAATGTGTGCACTGTCAAGCCGGAGGATTCATCTGCTAGCATGAGCTGGTGGATGGTAAAATTCCAAGGTGCCTCTCCGAACAGAAAGCAAATTTTTGCCGACACCTTGGACAACTTTCAAACTATTGCCACAGCACTTGGGGACATTAAAGAGGAGGTGGTGGTGGTACTAGTAGTAGTAGTAGTAGTAGTAGTAGTAGTAATCATTTTTCATTTTAGTTGCACTTTAATTTCATCAAATTACAAAGACTTTGAGGAGCGTACTGAAAATCTTTAAAGAAGTCCATTATGATGCCATCAATATCAGCATAAAGAGCTTTGATAATTTTAAACACTTCCCTCATATACAAAAGGAATCTTTACCAAGCAGTGTGTCTCCCGGCTGAAAGGTTGAGGAGTTCGTTGAAATATAGAAAGGAGGTGATGTCACCTGGGATGAATAACCATGTCCTGGCTTCATGGTTTGACAGGCTTTAGTGACTTTGCCATTTGAGTAGGCCTGTACTTGGGCCACAACTACCAAGTACAGAATTGATAAGACCTACACACATCACAAAACAACACATTACCAATGAATAAGCATGCAACAAGCAATTAGTTACCAATTGCCACAGTCGTCACTCATCAATTTAGACCATCAAATCTACGATGGTGGGCAACGGCAAACTCAACACTTTCAAAACATATCATGGTGGTCAATGGCAAATTGGCAAATTCAACACTCTCAAACCTACGATGGTGGGCATTGCCAAATTCAACACTTTCAAAACATATCATGGTGGTCAATGGCAAATTGGCAAATTCAACACTCTCAAACCTACGATGGTGGGCATTGCCAAATTCAACACTTTCAAAACATATCATGGTGGGCAATGGCAAATTCAACACTTTCAAACCTACAATGGTGGGCAATGGCAAATTTAACATTTTCAAACCTACGATGGTGGGCAATGGCAAATTTAACATTTTCAAACCTACGATGGTGGGCAATGGCAAATTCAACACTCTCAAACCTACGATGGTGGGCAATGGCAAATTCAATACTTTCAAACCTACGATGATGGGCAATGGCAAATTTAACACTTTCAAACCTATGATGGTGGGCAATGGCAAATTCAACACTTTCAAACCGACGATGGTGGGCAATGGAAAATTAAACACTCTCAAAACCTACAATGGTGGGCATTGCCAAATTCAACACTTTCAAACCTACGATGGTGGGCAATGGCAAATTCAACACTCTCAAACCTACGATGGTGGGCATTGCCAAATTCAACACTTTCAAAACATATCATGGTGGGCAATGGCAAATTCAACACTTTCAAACCTACAATGGTGGGCAATGGCAAATTTTACATTTTCAAACCTACGATGGTGGGCAATGGCAAATTCAATACTTTCAAACCTACGATGATGGGCAATGGCAAATTTAACACTTTCAAACCTATGATGGTGGGCAATGGCAAATTCAACACTTTCAAACCGACGATGGTGGGCAATGGAAAATTAAACACTCTCAAAACCTACAATGGTGGGCATTGCCAAATTCAACACTTTCAAACCTACGATGGTGGGCAATGGCAAATTCAACACTCTCAAACCTACGATGGTGGGCATTGCCAAATTCAACACTTTCAAAACATATCATGGTGGGCAATGGCAAATTCAACACTTTCAAACCTACAATGGTGGGCAATGGCAAATTTAACATTTTCAAACCTACGATGGTGGGCAATGGCAAATTTAACATTTTCAAACCTACGATGGTGGGCAATGGCAAATTCAATACTTTCAAACCTACGATGGTGGGCAATGGCATATTTAACACTTTCAAACCTATGATGGTGGGCAATGGCAAATTCAACACTTTCAAACCGACGATGGTGGGAAATGGAAAATTTAACACTCTCAAACCTACAATGGTGGGCATTGCCAAATTCAACACTTTCAAACCGATCATGGTGGGCAATGGCAAATTTAACACTTTCGAACCTATGATGGTGGGCAACGGCAAATTCAACACGTTCAAACCTATGGTGGTGGGTAATGGCAAATTCAACACTTTAAAACCGATGGTGGTGGGCAACGGCAAATTCAACACTTTAAAATCTATGACGGTGGGGAATGGCAAATTCAACACTTTCAAACCTATGATGGTGGGCAATGGCAAATTCAACACTTTCAAACCGATCATGGTGGGCAATGGAAAATTTAACACTTTCGAACCTATGATGGTGGGCAACAGCAAATTCAACAATTTCAAACCTATAGTGGTGGGCAATGGCAAATTCAACACTTTAAAACCTATGGTGGTGGGCAACGGCAAATTCAACACTTTAAAACCGATGGTGGTGGGCAACGGCAAATTCAACACTTTAAAATCTATGACGGTGGGCAATGGCAAATTCAACACTTTCGAACCTATGATGGTGGGCAAGGGCAAATTCAACACTTTCAAACCGATCGCGGTGGGCAATGGGAAATTCAACACTTTCAAACCAATGGTGGTGGGCATTGCCAAATTCAACACTTTCAAACCTATCGTGGTGGGCAATGGGAAATTCAACACTTTCAAACCGATCATGGTTGGCAATGACAAATTCAACACTTTCACACCTATGAACGTGATGATCAGTGATATCCCAAAGATGTTCAATTAGATTTAAATCTGATGAGATGGCAAGCTAGGACGTCATGACATTAATGTTGACATTTGCAAGAATGTTCCATATTCGAATGGCCTTGTGAGCAGAAGCATTATCATGCATAAAGTTGATTATTGGACCATGTTGTTGAAGAGTAGGGAGCAGATGTTGCTGTAATATCTCAAAGTATCGATTTTCTATGAGTTTGCCATGGATATGGTTCAAGTTGTTGAGAAAGGTTTCAGCAAATCCACCCCACATCACGACACTTAAAGGTCAAAAACTTATGGTTTCCTCAACACATGCTAGGGATTTAGCTCAGTGATTCTTCTATAGACCAGTGTGTATTCTTCCCAGTGTGTACCCTGGATAAGAATAGGTACGCCGTATCCCTGCGTGTCGTAAGAGGCGACTAAGAGGGTTGGCGTCAGGAAGGGCATCCGGTCATAAAAACATTGCCTCAAAAAGAGAACCATGACAATTACAACTACATGTGGGCAGAGTACAGCCCGAAGTGAAGATCGGTTTCTGAGGTTTGGGACATGGAATGTAGGGACAATGACAGGGAGATCAGGAGAAGTGGCGGAAGTATTGGTCAGAAGAAGAGTGGACATATGTTGTGTGCAAGAGACGAGATGGAAGGGAAGTGGTGTGAGAATGGTGAAGGGTAGGCAGGGACAGAAATACAAGTTTGTGTGGCAAGGGTGCCTGGAGGGCGTGAATGGTGTTGGTGTCCTGTTTTCTGAGGAGTTTGTAGACAGTGTGGTGAGTGTGACGAGAGTGAGTGATAGGTTGATGATGGTGAAAATGATGATTGGAAAGCTCTTGGTGAACGTCATCTCGGGATATGCTCCGCAAGTTGGTCGAAGCGATGAAAAGATGGACAAGTTCTGGTGTGCGATAGAGAAGCTGATGGAAAACGTGAAAGATGAGGAAGTTGTTGTGGTAGGAGGAGACCTAAATGGACATGTGGGAAGGAGTATAGATGGTTTTGACGGAGTTCATGGGGGTTACAGATATGGTGTGAGAAATGGAGAAGGTGAAAGGATTTTGGAGTTTGCTGATGGAGCTGATTTGTAATACTCAGTTCCAGAAAGAGGATAATAAGCTTGTTACATACACGTCAGGTGGGTCGACGACAACCGTTGACTACCTGATGATGCGTAGGCGAGATAGGGGGCACCTCCGGGACACAAAGGTGATCCCGGGGGAGGAGGCTGTTTCACAGCACCACTTGGTTGTCTGCGACGTAAGGGTGAAAGGTGCGAGGAGAGCTCGGCGGGTGAAGTACCAACCGAGAATGAAGGTGTGGAGGTTGAAAGAGGTGACAGTGAGGGAGGCATTAACAGAGAGGCTGAGTATGGTAGAGGATGATGTGGTTGAGCTTGAAAGTGGTTGGATGTCAATGAAAGCTAGTCTGTTGGGAGCCGTTGGTGAGGTAGGTGGATGGACAAAAGGACCACCGAGGCACTCGGAAACATGGTGGTGGGATGATGAAGTTGGAAAGAGAATTGACGAGAAGAGGAAGAAGTTCAAGGAGTGGCAGAAGGCGAAGGGTACGGGAGCAGAAACAGCAGAGCATGAAAGTTATAAGGCAGCCAGGAAGGCTGCAAAGAAAGAGGTAGCAAAGGCACAGGAGGCATGTCGGAAAATGTTCGGAGAACGCTTGGATTCGGAAGAGGGTCAGAAAGCAGTATTCAGGATTGCAAAGCAGATAACGAAAGAGAGGTGTGATGTGATGGGGGTGAGTTGCTTGAAGGATGAAGTGGGACAAATCGTTGTCGACCCAGATGGAATTAAAGGAAGATGGAAAAGATATATGGAAATGCTGTTGAATACAGAGAATGAATGGGATGGCAACATAGAGAGTAACCCAGTTTTAGGACCGGCAGAGAAGATAACTGAGAAGGAAGTTGAGGAAGCGATAAAAGCAATGAAGGGTAGAAAAGCGGGAGGGCCGACGGGAGTTGTGGGAGATATGTTGAAGGCAGCAGGAAGTTGGGGTGTGAAGAGAATGACAGAGATCTGTAATCTGGTGGTGAAAGAAGGCCGCATTCCAGTGGATTGGGAACTGAGTACCCTCGTCCCTCTATACAAGGGGAAAGGTGACCCTCTGGAGTGTGGCTCGTACCGAGCGATAAAGTTATTGGAGCATGGAATGAAGGTATTGGAAAGGGTGTTGGAGAGGAGGATAAGGAAGAAAGTGAAGATCGACGAAATGCAGTTTGGATTCATGCCAGGAAGAGGAACGACAGACGCGCTTTTCATTGTGAGGCAGTTGCAGGAGAAGTACATGGAGAAGAGGAAGAAGTTGTTTCTTAGGTTTGATCTGGAGAAAGCATTCGATCGGGTTCCACGCAAAGTATTGACATGGGCATTGAGGAAGTTAGGAGTGGAGGAATGGTTGATCAGAGTAGTGATGGCAATGTACAAAAGAGCGCGCACAGCTGTAAGGACGAAGGACGGGAACAGTGGTGAGTTTGAGGTGAAGGTGGGAGTGCATCAGGGGTCGGTACTAAGTCCACTACTATTTGTAGCTGTGATGGAGGTGCTGGCTCAGAACGTAAAGGAGGGTTTACCGTGGGAGTTGTTGTATGCAGATGATCTGGTGTTGATTGCGGAAAGTATGGATGGACTGAAGGAAAAGATGAACACGTGGAAGGAATGTATGGAGACAAAAGGTCTGAAGGTGAATATCGGAAAGACGAAGGTGATGGCAAGTGGTAAAGCATGTGGTGAGGTGGAAAGAACTGGGAAGTGGCCCTGTGCTGTGTGTAGGAAGGGTGTCGGAGTGAACTCCATTCAGTGTACAATGTGCGCTGAGTGGGTTCATCAAAAATGTAGTGGTCTGAGAGGGTCATTAACCAGTGTGGCAGCTACATTCAAATGTAAGGTGTGCACAGAGGGAGCTGCAGATGGAGGAAATGTTGAGTTGGATCTTGGAGACGGCGTGAAGCTGGAAGGTGCGAAAACATTTTGCTACCTCGGAGACATGCTGAATGGAGAAGGTGGATCAGACTCGGCAATGGTTGATCGAGTGAGATGTGCATGGAAGAAGTTTCGGGAATTGAGTGGCGTGCTGATGATGAGGGGAGTGTCGTTGAAGCTGAAGGGAAAGGTGTATGCTGCATGTGTGAGAAGTGTTATGATTTATGGGAGCGAGACATGGGTAATGAACGTAGAGCAGCAACGAAGGTTGGAAAAGGTGGAAATGCGAATGGTTCGACGGATGTGCGGAGTATCGTTGAGAGAGAGGAAGACAAATGATGAATTGCGAAAGATGATGGGAATAGAGCCTGTGATTGATGCTGTGAAGAGGAACAGGTTGAGATGGTTTGGTCATGTGTTGAGGAAGGATGAAAGTGACTGGTTGAGAAGAGTGATGGAAATGAATGTAGAAGGAAGTAGAAGACGGGGAAGACCGAGAAAGACTTGGCTAAAGATGGTGGAAGAAGAAATGCGGGCAAGGGGGTTAACAAGGAGAGATGCAGAAAATAGGGCAAAATGGAGAAGATTGTCATGGGGACCGCAAGGCTAACCCCCGCTCTCGCAGGGAAAATGGCCTTTTAAAATGCATGTTGTTGTTGTTGTTTGTATTCTTCTATAGACCCATGCATGGCCATCTGGCCTTTCAAGAAAGAGTCTGGTCTAATCACGGGCCATAATACTTGCTCATCGGGCATGCCAATTTGACCACTGTAAATGTTCTTGGATGTGATGATGCAAATCTGACACTGAAGAGTACGACGACAATGGATCCCTGCATGGCGTTGACATGCCTTAATATGGTGACACTTATCCTGTGAGGTCCAGAGAGTATTTTTGCAGTACTCGGTGCAGTTTGAAATTGATGTGCAGATGGGTCATGCAAATGTAATGGTCCTGAGCACGAGTTGTTATCCTGGGACATCCGTTTATTTGCAGGTCTCATTGATGCAGTGATTCGATAATCTCTTCTGAGGTCATAGACAGTTCCTCCCCACATGCTAAAGAGTCTTGCAAGATGGATAATGGAAGACCCTGCCTGAAAGTGGCCAATTATTTGATTTCTCTCATTTTCTGACAGACGTGGCACAATATATATATTTAAATAATGTGACTTGGCCACTCGGTAGAGCCCATACCTCCACCAGGTTGAACAGTTTATGGTTTCTATCCCACTGATAGGCCGAATCTGGATTTGGACCTGAAACAAAATCGAATCGGCTTGTTTTTGTCATCTAACCAACTCATCCACCAAGTTTAGTCATAACTCGTCCACAACTTTTTGAGATATCCTGCTTTATATTGTTATGTGTGTGGGGGTAGGTAATGAAATACCTTAGTCGAGATAGAATTGTATAGAGTACTGTGCCCCGAATGTCGGGAAGAAGAACCTTCATGTATCTAATTCAGGTCTGAATGTCGGTGTAGGCGTTTATGTGTCTCCATGCGAGGGGTGGAGCTATGCTAATTAGATAGGGCATAAGGATAAATTCCCAGTGTGTAAATGCCCCTGTGATTTTTCCCTTTGTTCTTATGACATTTACTTGGCCAGCCATGCACTCGGCACATAATTACAACAACCCGATCGCCGACGGTACCCAGATACTACTACCCCGCCCAGCCAAACCTTCTCGATGGGCATCAAGAATGGCCGTGAGGCCACGACCTGAAGGACGATTGGTTGGGACGATTCGACAGCGCTCAGTGATTGGAGCGAGCTTGACATCAGAGGGAACTTTCTAGGATGGGTAAAGAAAAGGCAAAGCGTCTGCCATTTTTGTCTCTCTCAGTTCCGGTGTTCGTTGCAGGCGGATGCATTCTTTCGCTCTCTCTGGTGTTGGCTGCGTGGCGAGCGGGCGCATTTTTGGCTTTTCCTTAACCTGGCTTCGTGACGGCTGCGCTTTGTGCTGTATGCACCTGAGAGAAACCTCGGAGCTGTGGGGGAGTTTTTGTGGACAACTCCCATAGTAAGGAGACTCTCCTGTCTGCTTTGTGTCTCTCCTGTCTCCTCGGCTGGCTACGGGAACGTCTCCGCGTCATCTTGTGCGTTTCCCGCACAGTGGTTCGAGGTGCCCCCACCAAGTTCTCGTCGAGGCCAGTGTTAAGTGCCGGCCGGCAGAAACATTTATTTTTACTTTCATTTCCCCCTTGTGTTGTATGTGAGTCCGATGGAGGAGCCTCAATATAGGAATTCATTTTATCTTAACGTTCGTTTTGATGATCTTGCATTATTTTCATTAAACTCATTATTTGTGCATTTTCAATTCCTGTGTCTTGTACGTTTATTTGTTTGTGGTTTTGGAAAAACCCTCGTCGCGTCCGTCCGTTCAGGTAAGGTCCTCGTTATCCCTCCCCTGCGCGTGCCAAAGGAACCGCCATCAATTCGGCTCATACGCCTCGGAGTTAAAGCTCGGTCAGCCATCTGTCACCCAGTTGTCTTAACCCCGGGGACGCGACAATATCGTTTTTGGCCCTATCTCCCAATGGTGAAGAATCACTTTAAAAAAAAAATTATACTAGCTGGATCCGAATCCGGATCTTCACCAAAATCTAATAGTTTCCTCCATGTTGCATATCCAACCTCTCTGCCAAATTTCGTCTGAGTCCACCCTCAACTTATCGAGATATCTTGTTCACAGACAGACAAACAGACAGACAAACAGATAGACAGGGGTGAAAACATAACCTCCATCACCTTCAGTGGCAGAGGTAATCAGTACATTTTTTGGATGATCCATCTGCTGATGTCTCTGAAAGACTCAAATTTGCTCAGAATATGTCATCTCACCTCTAAAAACCTGAGGGTGCATGAGGTGTTCTACACATCCCTCAAGTCAAAAAGTCACTTCAAATGAATGCGACAAAAAACAATTCTGCATGTGCAGTTTTTGCAAATGCATAGAAATGTCTTCAGTTCCAGTAGTTTGTGCTAGCCAGCCATTTTAGAAATTTATGGACAGAATGTAGAATATTTTATTTATATATTTCCTTCATTTTGGCCTCCCGTTGGAGAGAAGAGGCTTTCTCGTTTGTTCGACTGAAAGGCGAGTGTTTGGGGAGAGGTTCTCATTGTGGAAGAAACAAACTCTCCTTTGTCACACTTGGCCCTCCCCTCTACTGCACTAACCTATCAGGCCATCCACAAAACATATTAGTTTGACTTCTGTCTCTGTCTCTGTCTCTGTTGCTTCACCTGACCCTCTCCTCCCCTAAAAAGGCAAAATACAAAACAACACCCACCCTCCAAAATAGCAAAACATCTCCCAAACGATTTATTCAGTGCCGATTGAAAATATAAGGAACAAATTAGGGACAAATAGAATGACAATTGAAGTGAGGAACATGGGAAGATATAATCAGTTGGAGAACATCAGTATCTCTCTCTTTCTAATCAACCATTGCAAAGAAGGTGTTTCAGCAATCTGCTCCAGTGCAGGAGCGATCCTTTTGGAACCGGATCATAGGTCTGTTGTGGGAAAGCATGAGGTTTAAGAGAATGTGGAAGTTTATTCCACAGGTGGGGGTTGGGAAGAGGAATAAATGAGTGGAGGTAAGCAGCGATTCTAGATTTTGGGAGTGTCACTCTAGAAATAGGTTGCTGGTGGACCACATACACCCTGCAGATACCAAAGGGGGACAAAGCACAGGCAGAGTGCCTTCTTTTACGATGGAAAAGTGATAGGCCCATACACAGCTTCATCACGGGAGATTCAAATGATCAAGAAGGCCTTCGTTGCCACTTACTATCACTCCCACTCACCATCAGTCAGTCCGTCCATCAGTAAACACTTGAAACATTTTCTCCGAAACCGCTGATGGGATTGCGACCAAATTTGGCACAAATTATATTTGTTGTGTTGTGACTAAAGTTTGTTCACGGCATTTATTTAAAAAAAAAAAAAAAAAAAATCGGGGCCTAAGTGAGTCTACCGGGGGTCAAAGTGGGTCTAGGTTTGACTCCCCAAAATAGACATTTGCTTTTTCCTCTGAAACTACACAAACAATTTCAATGAAACTTCACCACAACCTTCAGCACCCATGATGTACCAAAGTTTGTTCACGGCATTAAAAATCTCTCCCCTTTGGAGATCTACTGGGGGTGGGTGGAGTGCCCCCCAAAATAGAAATTTGCTTTCTTCTCCGAAACTACACAAGCAATTCTGATGAAACTTGACCACAGCCTTAATCACCTGTGTTGTGCCAAAGTTTGTTCCTGGCATTTAAAAAATCGGGGTCTAAGGTGGTCTATGGGGGGCTTGACCCCCAAAATGAAAATGCGTATTTGCTTTTTTCTCAGAACCTACACACACAATTTTGATGACGGTATACTGTTTAGTCAGTACAGTATACTGTTTATTCTACCAGGTGAGCGCCAGGGGCATCGCCCCGATGTTTTTCAAACACACCTGGCGATTCAAAATCACGCTCTGCAACGCAAGGTGGTGCAGGTGATTTTATCAACGTGGCGCACACAAAACGCACATTGCGAAAATAAAATGGTAGCAGAAGCTGCAACAGCACAAAACAGTGGCGTAGCAAAATGTATATAAACGGTACAGGTAAGCAGCCGCACAGGTTGTAATTAATCTTTAACAGCAACGTTGGCAAAAGCGAACTAAATGGAAGGTTTTCAATAAAATGCAGTAATTACCTTGTACCTAATCTCCTCGCCCATAACGCTTCCTGGTTTCACCCTTTCTCTGAACATTATCCCATTAAACACTTATCCCACCCTTCACGTTCACAAAACCACGCCCTCAAATATTTACAAATCCCAGCTTCAAATCAGCATGGACTCCGCCTTCAAATTTCCAAACTCCGCCTTCAAATCAGCATGGACACTGCCTTCAAATCACCAAACTCCGCCTTCAAATCTCCAAACTCCGCCTTCAAATCTCCAAACTCCGCCTTCAAATCACCAAATCCCGCCTTCAAATCTCCAAACTCCGCCTTAAAATCTCTAAGCTCCGCCTTCAAATCTCCAAACTTTAAATTCGTATGAAGCAAAAGTTTGGGTATTTTTATAAGCATAATTTTTGTTGAAAGTTGTGGACAATCAGGCTAACTTCATCATCAGCGGTGTGTTCGGTTACCAAGCAGCTTGCTAGCGCTTGCCAAGCCCGTCGTTCCTTATCAACAGGTATGAATGGAGTGCCTACGTCACTTGGCGAGCTCTCTCAAAGAGACCTGGTAACTGAACACATCCACAGCCAATGATGAAGCTTGATGACCCTGATCCGTATATGTGCGTATATGCCACAGTATTACGTTATATAAACGTATGATGCCATCCGTATATGTAGGCCACAGTATTACGTTATATAAACGTAGGTGACCACGCCCCATCCTTGGTGTTTAGTATCCCATTGATTGCGTAACGTTCAGATTCCTAGATTCCTGCTTGACCTGATGTAGCAACGAGCACCTTATCTGATTGCCTCCATCTTTCGTTGGAACGGACTGGACTCGTTACCCTCGTTATCATGAGTAATAGCTTACCTGGATTGTGCGTCCGTCACCTATTTTCCATAACACACCTCGTCAGGTTATCGCTTTCATCGTTTATGAGAACCTAACTGCAGCTGCATGAGATTTAATATCTCTCGTAGCTTGGGCGTTGCCATGTGCGCCTCGCCAAGCAATGCATCAGTTTACCTGCATCCCCAGGTTACGTATGGGGGGGGAGGGGTGGGGGGGGGGGGGAGGGGAGGGGAGGGGGAGGTGGGGGAGGCAGGAGAGGACGAGGGTTCATATATATGCTGGTGGGTGAATGTTGCGTTCACAAGGGCGGATCCAAGCATTTTAAGACGGGGGGGGGGGGTGCATGAAACTATAGCGCTGGGGGAGGAGGGGGGGGGCAATTTTTTTCAAAATTGATCGTCAGAAACGGCATTTCTTGCGTTCTTCCCTGGTCCAACAGTTAAGCAGAATCGCACTCCCTGCACCCTCATCCTGGATCGAAGGGGGGGGGGGGGGTGGGGGGGGTGTGCGCGTTCATCTGGATGTGGCGTTCATCACGTTTCTGAGTTAAGTGTGATGCCGATCTGGAAGAAGAAGAAGCCATACTACCAACTTCGTACACTTCTGGAATTGTTTGATTTATTTGTGTTCAAATATCTGGTGATTGTTTTGTATTTATTTATTTATGCAAATGTGTACTTGTATATGTCATTAATTTTAAAAAGGCTTAGGCACTATCGAGCGATTATTATTTTTTAACTACAAAAAACCAACCTTTTTTTTTCAATCTTCTTCTTTTTTGTGCCTAAAACACTCCCAGGTACTCACTGCTGAACCTCTAAAAGTTTGATGAAGAACCGTTCAGCCAACTCTGAGAAAAATGGCGACACACAGACCAACATCTCTATAGGAGAAGAGCTGAATGCACCCGGCGTTGCCCGGGTTCTTTTTGAATGAATTTACTACTACAATTCAGCTTTTACTCGCGGCCACGCCTTCATCACCTCCCGTCTGGACTACTGCAATAGCCTCCTCTATGGTTCACCCTCAAAAATCACCAATAAACTCCAATACATTCAGAACTCCGCTGCCCGTCTACTCACTCATTCCCGGACCCGTGACCACATCACCCCCGTCCTTTACAAGCTTCACTGGCTCCCCATCCCCCAGAGAATCCAGTACAAAATCCTCCTCTTGACATACAAAGCCCTCCATAACCTGGCCCCATCCTACCTGGCTGACCTCCTCTCCAGACACACTCCCACCCGCAACCTCCGCTCTGCTGGTACCAACCTCCTGACCCCCTCCATCCGGACCAAATTCAGATCCTGGGGGGACAGGGCCTTCTCCATCGCTGCTCCCACCCTCTGGAACTCACTACCTCACACCATCAGAGACTCCTCCTCACTCACCACATTCAAAACATCACTAAAGACCCACCTGTTCAACGCTGCATTCAACATTCAACCCACAGCATTTAACCCCTGACTATCTCTTCTCCTTCTCCCTCCTTTTGCTTTAAATATTTCCCTATTGATTCTTGTCTTGTCTTTTTGATTCTTGTCTTATATATATGCCGTATATCGCTGCTGTTTGTTTTCTTGATTCTTGTCTTTTTGCAATTGTTGTTTTCATGTATTGTTATGCATTATGTTTTCCACTCTGTCAAAGCGCCTTTGGGCTTCTGGAAAAGCGCTATACAAAATAAATGAATTATTATTATTATTATTATAATTCAGCTCAGCTTTTAATTGCGAAATTGGCCCAGCCCGGCCGAGGCGGCCTCGACCTGCCTCACCACCTAGCCTATAACCTTCACGGGGCCCGTCCCGACATTTTTTGTTTTAGAGGTTTCCTCCTATCTTTCACCGTTCAGGAGATTAGCGCGTGCAGACAAACAAAAACTTTCTTATATATATATATATATGTATAGAGAGAGAGAGAGAGCGAGAGAGAGTGGAGAGTCGAGGATGAATCCAAGAGCAAAGGGTGGAAGATCACAGACTGGTTAAACAAGTGGAGCATGTCTTTCAATCCTGACAAATCTCACACTCTTACGATGTCTCTCCGAAAAGACCGACTGGACAACCCTCCCATCCACTTTCTGAATAATCCTCTCCAAGAAGTTCTGTCGCTCAAGCTTTTGGGTCTCACTATCTGCCATGATCTTTCCTGGGAAAACCACATTTCCAAGCTGGCCTCCAAAGCCAGTCGCCGACTGGGCATCCTCCGTCGTGCGAAATCCTTCCTTGGCACACCTGAGCTCCTCACCACATACAAGGCTTTCATCTGCAGCGCAATGGAATACTGTTCTCCCCTATGGGCTGGTGCTCCTGCCTCACACCTAGCTTGGCTTCACCCTGTTGAAACCAAAGCTTTCAGAATCATTGGAATCTCCTGCGATGAAGCTAACTCCGAGGGCCTCTCACTTATTCACCGCAGGCATGTTGGTGGTCTTTCTGTCTTCTACCGACTCCTCTCCGGCCTTGCTCCCCGAGCTCTCGCTGGGCTCTGTCCCCCAAATATTCCTACAGGTCGCACAAGATCTGCCTGCAACCCTCTTATCGTTAAACTGCCAAAATCACGACTCTCTGCTCACCTTCACTCTTTCATTCCTCTTTTCTCCCACACCTGGAACAAACTCCCTCACTCTCTTCAATCCCACTCATCCCACCAGGTCTTTAAAACATCTGTTCACCACCATCTATCTTCCCCCATCCAAAACCTTGATCTTTTCTTCCCCCGCTAATTTCACCCCAGATTCACTTTTTTGAAATACCAACGTCTTTCCTGGAAGTCCTTGCATTGTCCTTGTGTTTTATACTTCTCCCTCCCCTCCCCCCCTTCCCACGCCTCCTCTCCCCAAGCCCTCTCCCTCCCACAGATCTCCCGATGTCCCTGCTCTCAAATGTTGTGTTGGTGTGCTTCCCCTTGTCTCCCCATCTTGTCTACCGCTCCCCTTATTATATACTTTGTGTGTCTGTTTGATTTTTCGTGTGATAAATGTGAGCTCTTTGACGAGCCTCGATCCTGTATACAAAAAATATATAAATAATAAATAATAAATCAGCTGAAAATTATTTTAGATGTTTAATTAAGGTGCACTTGTAATATAGGTCGTAGGAAGTTACTGACACAAACGGCACTTCCTCCATGGATAGTTGGTTTTCATTTGATGACACTAGATTTTGGGTTAAAGTGGTCAAAGGTCAAAGTCTGTAATAGGTTTATAACTTGAGAACGGCTGGAGGGACTTAATTCAATCTTGGTACAGGTATGTATAATGATCAACTAATTAGTTTGGAGTAAAGAGGTCAAAGGTCAAAGTCTGTAATAAGTTTATAACTTGAGAACGGCTGGAGGGACTTAATTCAAACCTGGTATAATTATATATTATGATGCAAAGATAAACTGATTCAATTTTGGGGTCATGAGGTCAAAGATCGTAAGTCATGTTAAATTACAATTATTTCGTTACCGCGGTAACTTAAGAACGGCTGAAGTGATCCAAGTCAAACTTGGTACAGGTATGTGTAATGATGAAAAGATGAACCGATTAGATTTTGGGGTCAAGAAGTCAAAGGTCACGTTGAGTAAAAGTTTTGTTGCTGTTCTATCTTGTGAACCGGTGATGGGATTTTGACAAACCTTGGTTTAAGTATATATTATGATGAAAATATGAACCGATTATATTTTGACATCAAGGGTGAGGAGTGAAGTGATTTTGGTGAGGTCAGAGGTAATGTGACGTAAAAATGTGATACTTGAGAACAGCTGAATGGATTTAAATCAAACTTGGTACAAGTATTATAATGATGCAATAATGTGGGTGGAGGCATATCGGTCAATGGTGTGATGTCGAAGAGAGTTGTTCTAGATTTACTTAAAATGTATTCATCAATATTTAGCAGCAATACTGAGCCCCAATTGCTACTTGGAGATTTTTATACAGCAAATGAAAAGGAAAGCAAGGATCTCAAGGGAAATCCACACGTGAAAGTTTGGAATGTTGAGGGTGCAAAAACAAGAAAAATATTTCAAGTAAATCTGACAAATGAGATGGAGTTTGTAACTCCTAATGATATCGATGGGATGTGGACTGGAGCGAAAAATGCTTGGGTAAAGATAGCCAGCATTGGCTGGTTTCAGAAGGAGCAAGAAATATGGTGGTGGAATATGAATCCAATAAGTGCACAAACAGAAGTAGCCTTCAAAACGTGGCAAAATAGTGAAGATTCCCAAGATAATGAAGATTGTAAGCATTTGTAACAAGAGGGAGAATTGCTTTGCCATACATGTTCCCCTACTGGTCCCAATGAATGTTCTTGTTCCAAGCAAAAAGGGAACTTGAAAAACTCCATGAAAAATTGGCATAACGCCCCAAAACTCAAACTTATTCTGTAACTTATCATAATAAAGCCATGTACCAAGTTTCAGTTGAATATGTTAAAGAGTTTGGGAAAAAGGCTGGAAAACCACAGGTGGGACGGACAGACAGATGGAGAGCAAAGCTATAGTCCCCTCCGCGTATGAGACTAATAAGGAAGCAAAGGAAGTATAGTAATAGCAAACATCAACGTATGACAAATGAAAGCTTAACTACATCGGAAGGCAATAATATAATTTCCAAAAAAGCCAGTCAGCTGATAAAGGATAGAAGAATTGTGGTACAAGTTACTAATTCGAAAATCGAAAACAGATATCTTCTCGTGAAGATTATATTGATAAAAGGAATAGAAAGGAAACAACCTTGAATGAAATAACTTGAATTGAATGAAATAAATAAACGGGAGAATGACCTGGATTGTACCAAAATTTAAGGTCCAGAATATGTGAAGAGGAAGTTGAATCAGCTATGGAAGAGGTTCAAAGAAAGGAAAGACAGTGGGTCCAACTGGATGCTTCGTCGAAATTATGGAGGCAGCTGGAATGAGTTATAGAAATCAAGTGAAGGACAAAGTTGTGTAATAAAGTTTGGCAAGGAGTGATCCATCATGTTTGGGCAAGTGGGACAATTGCGCCATTGTTAAAGGAGAAGGGAGACCTTTTATTATGTTCATCTTACAGACGGGTTAACTAATTGACCAGGTATTGAAAAAGTTCTTGAAATGGTGGGTGAAAGAAGACTAAGGTTGTAATTATAGACAACGATCAGTTTGTTTTTAGCTGTGACGAGCAGCTCTATGAGAGGACCGCGTTGTTGTTCTTGTTGTTGGGGTGCCTTTTTGAATAGCGCATGCGCATACACTCGGACGTGCGTTGGTATGAGGTAAGAACATATTGCAACGGATATACTCATGATTCTACACGTCGCAAATGGTGACCACACTGTGGCCATTGTACACCGCACCTTTCCTATGCCATCTCCAGGCATTGCAAATCGTCATTGCTGGGCACCGAAGGGGGCCCGGTAATGACACACGCTGAAAGGGAGTACTCAGTTTTCATTCTGGTTGTTTGTTTGTTTTCTTGTTGTACACCGCTCCTTTCCGATGCCATCTCCAGGCATTGCAAATCGTCATTGCTGGGCACCGAAGGGGGCTCGGCAGTGACGCACGCTGAAAGGGAGTACTCAGTTTTCACTCTGGTTGTTTTCTTGTTAGTTTTCTTGTTTGTTTTCTTTCTTGTTTGTTTGTCCGGACGATATCTCAGCCATCCTTTGAGCTAGGAAGCTGAAATTTCGGCACAGTAGTGAGCAAGTCCTTTGTCGAAAACAGTATTTTTTGTTTTTTGATTAATCAATTAATTGAGGAGTTATTTAATTATTAGCGATTAATTAAGTACTTATTTAATTAATTAAATTTCCTTTCTTCTGACCATTAACTCATAGTAAGGGCATTTTATGAGATATTTCACAAATCTGTTAACTAAATTGTTACCAAAAAATTTCTTCACCAATATGTTTGTAAAGGTGTGTAATAACATGTGTTAAAATGTTGAAATTCAACTCCCGTGGGAAACCCAGAAAAAAAGCTGTTGAATTCGGGTACCGAAAAATTATTTTCGAGAATTTTTATTTTTTTTAATCGGCCCTTAAGTAACTTATGAGGGGTCAAATAAGGGTTTTTCATGATTCTGAGTTGATTGTTAACATTTATATTTTCACTTTTACATTTACACACAAAGTAGCTTTTATTTCACATACATATATATAATACTCAAGAGTTATTTCTCATTCACAATGTCAGAAGTTTCAACAGTCATTGTCTATGTCTTCTTCAGACTCAACAACATCATGACTGCAGTTTCTGCATGTAATGCCATTACAGACTCCACAGGCTGAGATGCACGTGACCCCATTCTTCTTGCAGCTGCATCGCCGGTTGCTGCAATCTCCATGACAATTACAGCTCGTGAACTGCAATAGCTCCTCAGGAGCCGTGGGGTCCAGTGTTGGAACTGGCTCATACCCATGCACACCTATTGTCCATCCATAGTCACTGGGGTTCAGAGACATGCTCTGTAGAAGGATACAGTCCCGGGTCTGCAGGTAGGCACGGAGTGAATGTTGTGCAGCTGCACCCTCTGTTGGAGGTAGAGTCTCTGGTTTGATCACTCCTGCCGCTGCCTTCCTTGAGAACATGTTGTACCGAATTTCACCCAATGTAGTATCTCGTCCATGGTAAATGTACTTGAAAATCGCAGTACCAGCCTGAATCACTGTTTCCTTGGTGGCTTCTGTGTCAAGGAAGATGTCGATGTACTCAGCCGCGTCCCCTTCGCAAAACCTAAAAAAAACCAGGGCTATGTCAAACCTTGAGCATCCATTTTGACCCAAATCTATGATCAAGTTGTATGGCAAGCCCCATTTGGTGTGGCAATACTCCAGACCGAGGTCGACAGGCCTTAATAAAATTCTGCCCCCAAACGGCAACTCTTTCGTCTGTCTTGACAATCGGTCTCAAGAACATCTGAAGGCTTGCAGGAACAAGTGTCAGCTGACTATCGATGTCAGTCATACTGTGTGTGGTGGGGTATGACTTTGGACCTAAATCAATCAAGGCAATATCATTGGATATGAACTTGAGTGCCGTCTTTATGATCTGAGTCTTCTCATCTCCATGGTCAAGATTAGCATGATGCCCTCGCAGAATATTGTCGGTGCCATCTTTGAGACAGAGTACATCTGCCCTTCTTTCCTGTGTTGTGAAATACAAGGTGTCTTCGTATTTCTCTAGAAGTTTTATCTTTAGCCAATGCTTTGAATAAGAAAGGCTCTTCTCTGGTGACTGATCAAACTCCTGCAGCTTTTCATGGACTTGGTCCATGTTCATTACCCCATGCTCTAATTCTGAGTCTAACCATTCGCAGAATTCAATAAAAACTGCCTCTCGCTCCTCATCAATACTCCTCTGTCCTCTCTTCCTTTTTCCCTCCTCATCAGTCTTGGACAAACTGTCACCTCTCGCAAACATAAGTTTGCATCGCAAATGGTACAGTGTTTCTTCTGCTACCAAGTCGTTGATCCCTTCCAGGCGTCCAGTGACTTCAGTGCCCCAGTCATCCCCGCGACTCCGTGCTGTCTTCAGCAAGCTTGCCTTCAGTGTATCTGCAGTCAAATTATCTGGCACTCTGTATTTCTTTCTAGCTTGTGCTGGATTATTTTTGTAGAGCTGGGCTGGTTGGTTGCAAAGAATGCATACATCCTCATACAGGAGGTCAACTGACTGTGATCTTCTAGAACTGCAGCCAGTTGATGAACTGAACTCACAAGTAGTGCGTCTTCTCTTCAACTTTGATGACTCTTTCTCTGCCTTCGATGCTTGAGTTGACTTCTTGGTGGTTGCAACAAAGTTGTTGTACAGATCATTTTTACACTTCTGGTGGTACCTCAGTTTTCCTTCCTTTTGAGCCTCCTTCATACGTTCCACAACAGTAACATTTTCGACAGTTTCTGCTTGTTTCAATAAAGTTGAGTATCCCTTTGGAGTTGCCTGTATGAGCCTTTCAGCTGGTGTATCCGAGCGTGCACAGATGAAGCAATTGAGCACAGGTGGAGTAACGTCTTCATCCATATTGCTAGACTCCATGTCCTGCAAAGTAGAAAAAGAGATATATTTAGAAATTATTTTTCCACAAAGGAGTGTCTGTGGTGAAATATAAATGTTAACAATCAACTCAGAATCATGAAAAACCCTTATTTGACCCCTCATAAGTTACTTAAGGGCCGATTTAAAAAAATAAAAATTCTCGAAAATAATTTTTCGGTACCCGAATTCAACAGCTTTTTTTCTGGGTTTCCCACGGGAGTTGACCTTCAACATTTTAACACATGTTATTACACACCTTTACAACATATTGGTGAAGAAATTTTTTGGTAACAATTTAGTTAACAGATTTTCATATGTTTCCCTTACTATCAGGCACCTTTTGAGTTAGGAAGCTGATATTTGGACATGCCAATGACCAGGTGATTTGGCTGCAAAGGCTATTTTTGATTTATTAATTAATCAATTAATCGATTAATTATTTAATTATTCGATTAATGACAATATTTTTATTTTATTTTAAGTTACAGATTCTGATGAAATGGTGGTGGTTTATGTGTTCTCTGACCAAATTGATTAATAATTTAATTTTTTTATAATAATTATTTATTTATTTTCATTATTAATCATTTATTTATTTTCTTTCTCATTTGGCCAATATCTCAGGCACCTTTTGAGCTCAGAAGCTAATATTTGGACATGAGTGACCAAGTGATGTGGCTATCAAGGATATTTTTGATTTATTGATTAATCAATTAATCTATTAATTATTTATTGATTAATTATTTATTGATTAATCAATTAATTATTTAATTTTTTATTAATGACTTATTTACTTACATTTCTAAAAGATACGTCTTCGGATGAAGCACTAGTGGTTTAGTTATGCTATTAGCCAATTGATTAAGAAAATATTTTGTGATAATCTTTTATTGATTTTAATTATACAATTAATTGATCAATTAGCGTACACCTCTCTCTCCCAAAGCAGCCTCTATGAGCTGCACTGCGGTATTGCCGGGCGCCGAAGGCGCCCCGGCAATGCCGCGTTGCAGGATATTTAATTATTTGGCAAGGGGGCGGTGTACTTTGAATGTATCTGTACTTGTTTTCTTTCTTGTTTTCTTTCTTGCTTTCTTGTTTTCTTGTTTGTTTGTCCGGACGATATCTCAGCCATCCTTTGAGCTAGGAAGCTGAAATTTCGGCACAATAGTGAGCAAGTCCTTTGTCAAAAACGTTTGATTAATTATTATTATGATTATTATTATGATTATTATTATTAATTATTATGATTAATTATTATTATTAATCAAATTATTTTTTGTTTTTTGATTAATCAATTAATTGAGGAGTTATTTAATTATTAGCGATTAATTAAGTACTTATTTAATTAATCAAATTTCCTTTCTCTTCTGACCATTAACTCAGGCACCTTTTGAGTTAGGAAGCTGATATTTGGACATGCCAATGACCAGGTGATTTGGCTGCAAAGGCTATTTTTGATTTATTAATTAATCAATTAATCGATTAATCGATTAATTATTTAATTATTTGATTAATGCCAATTTTTTTTTTTTTTTAAGTTACAGATTCTGATGAAATGGTGGTGGTTGATGTGTTCTCTGACTGAATTGATTAATAATTTAATTTTTTTATGATTATTCTTTATTTATTTTCATTATTAATCATTTATTTATCTTCTTTCTCATTTGGCCAATATCTCAGGCACCTTTTGAGCTCAGAAGCTAATATTTGGACATGAGTGACCAAGTGATGTGGCTATCAAGGATATTTTTGATTTATTGATTAATCAATGAATCAATGAATCGATTAATTATTTAATTATTCGATTAATTACTAAACAAATTTTTTTTTTTCCCAGTTACAGATTCTGATGAAATGGTGGTGGTTTATGTGTTCTGTGACCGAATTGATTGATAATTTAATTTTTTAATGATTATTATTTATTTATTTTCATTATTAATCATTTATTTATTTTCTTTCTCATTTGGCCAATATCTCAGGCACCTTTTGAGCTGGGAAGCTAATATTTGGACATGACAGTGACCAAGTGATGTGGCTATCAAGCATATTTTTGATTTATTAATTAATCATTTAATCGCTTAATTAATTTATTGATTAATCGATGAATTACTTATTGATTAATCAATTAATAATTTATTTATTTTTTAATGACTTATTTGATTAAATTTCTAAAAGAAAAGGCGCCCCGGCAATGCCGCGCTGTAGGATATTTAATTATTTGGCATGGGGGCGGTGTACTTTGAATGTATCTGTACTTGTTTTTCTCTTGTATGAAGCACTCGTGGTTTAGTTATGCGATTAGCCAATTGATTATGAAAATATTTTGTGGTAATCTTTTATTGATTTTAATTATACAATTAATCAATCAACTAGATGTACTAGTGTAGCAGCATAGCAAACCTGTTGTGCATTTTGTGATACAAGCACCAAATTTGGTACACCAGTAGACTATCATATTATGAAAAGATCTGGATATTGGGCCATCTCAGATTCAGAGATTTGATTTTTGCAAGATTTCGATTCGATTGGGATCGAAGAGAACACCTTCTTCGTCTTCTGTACAGTGAAGTTGCCAGCCCTGAATTCTCTGGCTACATCTGGGTGCTTCATTGGGAGTGCAACCGTGTCCCTCAGGTGAACAGGGACCCACCTGGCATAGTGTGTGTGGTCTAAGGCATGGAACCATGGGACCAGTTCCGTCAGGGCATCAAGGTACGTCGTGAATGAAGCCTGCCGCAGAGAACGCACGTAGACCAGTACCAACATCTCTAGTTCCAGCACAGTTGCCCAGTACTGAAAGTTGGGAATGTCTTCTCCTCTCTGGTGACACCAGTCTTCGAACTCAGGCAGGTCTTCTGCATCATCAGCATATGTCATACAGTGGCGTTCATACGCACGGTGTTGCAGGATGTGCAGTGCCGCTGCAGTGATTTGATGAGCTCTTCTTGTGCGGGTGACGTGGGCAGCTCGTAGGAAGGAGTCGGCCGTCCCTGGCGTTGCAATCTCAGCTTGCAAAATCTGCAAATCTTGCAAAAATCAAATCTCTGAATCTGAGATGGCCCAATATCCAGATCTTTTCATAATATGATAGTCTACTAGTGTGCCAAATTTGGTGCTTGTATCACAAAATGCACAATTCTTTTGAATATTTGGGCTAAGCCGCCCCACTATACATCTCTCCCTCCCAATGCAGCCTCAATGAGCTGCACCGTGGTGTTGCCGGGTGCCGGAGGCGCCCCGGCAATGCCGCGCTGTAGGATATTTAATTATTTGGCATGGGGGCGGTGTACTTTGAATGTATCTGTACTTGTTTTTCTCTTGTTTTAGTAGGAAGACCAACAACAGAAGGAATTTTATTTTGTGGAAATACCAACATAAGTATTTGGCAAAGAATAGCAAACGGTATTATGTTTTCGTTGACCTAGATAAAGAATGTGATTGAGTACCAAGAAGAGTTGTTGAATGGGCTCTCAGAAGGTAACTCGTGCATGGAAAAATGGGAAAAGTTGTCATGGCAATGTATAAACAAAATCAAGAACGACTAGCAGAAACCCGTTAAAATAACACGACATAAAAAAAAGGAAGTCTATTATTCTTGCACTAGTTGAAAGTTCAAAAATGGGAAGTTATATATTTCTTAACAGCGAATATTATTTTCCGTGAGCGATCGGAGCAGCAGTCTGTTGCCTATACACTGCCCATGTTTAATGTTTTGGCTGATTAAAAAGATGACAATTTCTTCATATGTTGGCATTAATTTGAAGCAGCTTTTCCTCAAAATGTTTACCCGCGCCACCGAAGGTGGATGGAGGTTATGGTTTCACCTCTGTCTGTTTGTCCGTTTGTTTGTGAACAAGATATCTCAAAAAGTTGTGGATGGATTTGGACGAAACTTGGCGGAGAGGTGCATGGGTATGTGACAAGGACCAAATTATTAGATTTTGGTGAAGATGCGGATTCGGATCCGGCTAGTAGAATTTTAAACGTGATTCTTCACCATTGGGAGATAGGGCCAAAACGGATATATATAGCAGGATATCTCAAAAAGTTATGGACGGATTTGGACCAAACTTGGTGGACCGGTTGGGTGTGTGACAAGACAGACCGGATTAGATTTTTTTTTTTTTTTTTTTGGGGGGGATACAAGATCGAGGCTCATCTAAGAGCGAACATTAATGACAAAAAAACAAACGGACACATAAGACATAATAAAGGGAGCGGGAGACAATATGGGGAGAGAGGGGGAAGCACACAAGTACAACATTTGAGAGCAGGGAGATCTGTGGGAGATAGAGGGCTTGGGGGGGAGGAGGCGTGGGAAGGGGGTGGGGGTGGGAGTGGTATAAAACACATGACACTGTGTGTAAAACACATGACATGACAAACACACACACGGACACTGCAAGGACTTCCAGGAAAGAAGTCGGTATTTCAGAAAAGTGGATCTGGGGTGAATTAACAGGGGTAGAAAAGATCAAGGTTTTGGATGGGTGAAGATAAGAGATGGTGGTGAACAGCTGCTTTAAAGACCTGGAGGGAGGAGTGGGATTGAACAGAGGGGGGGGGGGGGGGGGAGTGGGACAATGTGGGATTTTGTGGGATGTGGGATTTTGGCGAAGATCTGAATATGGATTCGGATACGAGAATTATCTAAAATTTCAAGTGATTCTTCACCATTGAGAGATCGGGCGAAAAGCGATAAATAACATGATGTTTGAAAAAGTTGTGGACGAGTTATGAATAAACGAGGTGGATGAGTTGGTTAGGGGACATGAACAAGACGATTAGATTTCAAGCTGTTTCCAATCTGGGTTCAAGCCCCTGTCATGCTGTTAAAACAAGCATTCTGAGTATTGCGCTGCAATACATGTCCCCTACCGGCATTGGGTAGCACTGTCATAGAAGACAGTATTATGATTTACCGCACTCCAAATTATAGCCCGGAAAACTGTTGGGGAAATTCCCAAAGTTCAAAGTGCCATAACTTGATCAAAAAAGTTTAGGAAAAAAGTTTAGGAAAAAAGTCCGGAAAGCTGTTATTTGCGTGACGGACTGACGGACCGACAGACTGACAGACGGAGGGACGGAGTGCAAACCTCTAGTCCCCTCCGGTGTACACCGGTAGGGGACGAATAACGGCAGGTGGGTTGACCCAGCCTGTCATCATTTCGAGGTCGGAAAAACAAGTAGCAGCTTTCTGGGAAGAATGAGCCATTCGAGTCTTCTGCGTCGGAGTGACGACCCGTCCAGGATGTGTCCTCTAGCCAAGACAAAACTGTCTGTAGTTCTTCTTCTTTCTTCAAAAGTTTCTGCTACTCTGATATATAAAAACAAGCATTCTGAGTATTGCGCTGCAATACATGTCCCCTACCGGCAGTCTGTCGTCCGGAAAACTGTTGGGGGAAATTACCAAGGGTTATTTACCCACAGGTTCTGAATCGTTCCCAATCGCTAATTACCTCAGGACGGGCTCACCTGTGATTCGCACTCGGGACTTCGATTTATACACCTTGCAGACAGGTCAGCAGAAGCACCATAAATAAGTTGTTGATAAAGAACCTTTCGAGTCGCTAAATATCACCAATTTATTATATTTTCCGGTTCATGATCAATGATCGATGTGTGTATATATATATATGTTGCTCGGCTTGGCTCTGCCCCTCCGGAAAGCGTGCGGTGTCGCGCTGTTGACGTTCGCGAGACGAGGCTGAGGGCGAGCGGTGCGGCTTGAGGAGAACTCTAGAATAAACAAGAGATATCCATTTTTTTCAATACTTTCGTTTAATTAACGATATCTGCCAAACCACGTGCCCTATCGCAAATTCCAAAAGGACGTTTTAGTGCTGAACAGATCTGTGAAGTTTCCCCTCGATTGGATCAAAAATGAGGGAGGAGCTCGGTTTTAAAGGTTCATGCTTAAAAACGTCATAACTCTGAAACCATGTGATGCATGACGTCATGCTCGCTGACTTTTTTGTTCGTCATGGGTATGTGATTCTGCCTGCAAAGTTTGGCCTCGATCTGTTCAGCTGTTGCAGAGAAAAAGGGGTTTTCGTGTTTTCACGAAAAACAATATGGCGGCCGAACCACGTGACGTCATAATTACCATGAAAATCTTCTACAGACCGAGTCCCCCCTACGGTGAAAATTTGATCTCAATCGGTCCTATTATTGCAGAGAAAATGGTTTTTAAAGTAAATTAAAACTTAAAATGGCACTGAGTGAAGGATCATCAGAATTCCCAAAGTTCAAAGTGCCATAACTTTGTCAAAAATGATCGAAACGTCGTGAAGTTCGAACTTGATCTGTAACTTATCATGAGGAAACCATGTGCCAAGTTTGAAATCATTAGCATTAAGAGTTCAGGAAAAAAGTCTGGAAAACTGTTCTTTGCGTGACGGACTGACGGACGGATGGAGGGACGGCGTGCAAACCTATAGTCCCCTGGGGTGTACACCGGTAGGGGACTAATAATGGAACGAATAGAGATGAGAATGATAAGACTGATAATGTCAATTATGTTAATTAATGATAATATAGGATTTAGGTCAGGTCAGTCTTTTGGGACTGCCATTGGTAACACTAGGGCATGCCCGTACTATATATATATCTAAAATTATATCCCCCCCCCTATTTACATGAAATGGTTTGGTCCAAAGCGAACGGCTTGCGAGTGGTGACAATCCCCCCCCTCTATTTACATGCAATGGTTCGGTCCAAAGCGAACGGCTTCCGGAGTTTGGTAAAGAAATCGCCATCGCGTACACAAACGCGCAGGAAAGCGAATGAATCGCAAATTCGTTTTTATTAGTTGTAAAACATAATGCCCAATTATTCAATTAGCGCCAACGTATTTTGGCTTTTTGCAATTTAATCGCAAGGCAAAGTAGAAAGAGAAGAGGGGAAAAAAGAAAAGCCTTCCCTTGCTGCAAACAGCTGCTGCAAACAACAACAACATGGAAGGCTGCACTGTCCGGAAGTTGGCATATCGCAGTTACGATTATTTTAGTGTTAATGGCCAATTATTCAATTAGCGCCAACGTATTTTGGCTGTTTGCAATTTAATCGCAAGGAAAAGTAGAAAGAGAAGAGGGAAAAAAACGAAAAGCCTTGCATTAACGCATTAACGCTTGCATTGCATTAACGGTTCGGCACACGTGATAGCTCGCTGCTCTCTGATTGGTTGAAGCGTTTTTTGGACATATCTCGGTAAGTAATTGTCCGATTAATATGAAACCTTGAAAAGGCACATCCTCGGGTCCCCAGCAATATACCTGGCAAGTTTCAAGTATATCGGACCCGTGGTTGTCGAGAAACAGCGGTCACAGACAAACACACAGACAGACACACACACAGAGATTACTGGAATTATAGATAGATGTTACCCAGCGCTATCTGCTGCATGGTCGACACCCCTCACTGGCTTTACCAGTGGAGAGGGTGACTGCGACACCTGCCAGGACTAAAAATAACACCTGACAAAGGACAGATGAGCTCCCGTAGGGAGCCAACGGCCATCCCGTAAGCAGATGGTGTCTCCTAAAAAACACCCATCTGGTTTGGATCGGTTCAGGTCATACCAAAGGCTTTATAAAAATGGTACGTGCTGCTTCCTTGTTTGAAAAGGTAGAGCACAGATAATCCCCATCAGTTGGCATCCATGGGGAGGAGGAAATGCCCCGCTGAGTACGGTGAGAAAACTCCTCTTTTCCTCTGCTCCTCTTTTCTCCCGCCTCTGGAACAAACTCCCTCACTCCCTTCAATCCCACTCGTCCCTCCAGGTCTTTAAAACAGCTGTTCACCACCATCTCTTATCTTCCCCCATCCAAAACCTTGATCTTTTCTACCCCCGCTAATTCACCCCAGATCCACCTTGTTTGAAATTCCAACTTCTTTCCTGGAAGTCCTGGCAGTGTCCATATGTTTTATACCTCTCCCACCCCCCCCCCCCCTTCCCATGCCCCCTCCCCCAATGCCCTCTCCCTCTCACAGATCTCTCGATGTCTCCATGTCTCTCGGTCCCTGCTCTCAAAATAATGTTGTGTTTGTGTCCTTCCTCCTCTCCCCATCTTGTCTACCGCTCCCGATGTTATATGTTTTATGTGTCGGTTTGTCGTTCTGTGTGATTAATGTTCGCTCTTTCACGAGCCTCGATCTTGTATACAACAAAAAAAAAAAAAAAAAAAAGCAGCGCCATTGTTATGACGTCGCTGGTACCAAGGGTATCCCAGGAAGTGACGTTGGTGACATCACTTCCCCCAAGCTCAGTGGCTGTAGTAAGTGTTTGTCTCATCAGTGTGTGTTTGTGTGTGTGTATCAGGATATCAGGGGCAGCAGAATTACAATGGAGAGATATATTCCTTTACATTAAAAACCTCTCAGAGGTTGATCACAGATATAAATGGAGTGATTTGCCCGCTGCTCCTTGTGTAGGGACAAATTGACAATTTGGATAATTATTGCATTAAGAGGCATGTTCCTTGTAGATGACTGTTGGTTTTCTCCATATTAGCAGAGAGGGATGCTGCTGCAGACTACAGGGCAGTGGAGAGCAGAACTATCCTGCACAGACTTGTGGTCTGCAAAGTAATACATTGGATTCTCTAGTGATGAAGATATATCATGGATGTATATGAAGAACAGGATCGCTCTCCGAACACTGTTGAGGGACACCAGTCTCTAAAGGAACAGCATATATTGCATATTATGATCAGTTTTGGATGCGGTTTGCAACACAGTCCTACATAACAATGGCAGAAGTTGTAAGTAGGGATCCCGATGGGATGTGTCATCTCCCCTATTTTGTTTATCCTGCTTATGGAGTTGCTGATATGTGCTATGAGTGGACATGGGAAAGAAGTGGAGCTAGCCACTGGTCAGAGCTTGCCAGCGACGTTCGCATTTATTAATATGACAGTTGTCCAACAGTCAGCTGATACAGCAGTAGAGGTACTGGGGCGATTGGAAAGGTTGATGCGGTGTGAAAGGATGGGCTTTAAAGCAAGAAAGTCTGGGAGTGTGGTGGTGAGATGAGGAGTGGTGGATTACAGTCATAGGTCTTAGCTGGGATAGGAGGTGGTTCTTTCATTGGCAGAGCCCCCCCCCCCCCTCCCTCTGTGAGGAGCTTGGGAAGATGGTATACAGTGGAGTTGAATGATGTTGGAAGCGTGGAGGATGTCAGAAAGAAGCTTTTGAGAGGTTTGAAGAGGATTGATGGATGTGGTTTGCCAGGTAAGACGAAGGTGTGGTGTTTGAAGTTTGGATTGATGCCACGAGTATTGTGGCCATTGATGTATGATATTGCGATTGGGCATGTAGAGAGGATGGAGGTTTTGGTGAGCGGGTTTGTGAGGAGATGGTTTGGAGTGCCAAGCTGTTTGACGAACATTGCCTTTTATGGTCAGGGTGGAAAACTCCAGTTTCTGTTAACATCATTAACCGAGGGGTTTAAGGTGGTGAGGGTGCGGAAGTTCATGATGTTGTGGGATTCAAGTGATGCAGTGGTAAAGAATGCTCTCCCAGAGAAGAGGGGAAGTCGGAAGTGGAATGCAAGAGCAGAGGTGGACGAGATGGAGGAGCGCGGTTGCAACAGGAGGAGGTCATGGGGATGGTACAGCATGGGAAGCATGGCTTGGGGTGGATGGAGCATGAGCGATGGGGAAAGGCATGTGTGGAAGAGAGGAGGAAGATGGTTGAGAGGGAGTTGAGAAGAAAGGAAGAGGAGGGGAGATATGTGAAAGCAGTCGGACAGGCACAGCAAGGTGCTTGGACTAGGTGGGAAGGTGTGCGAGTGAGGATATTGAAGTGGCAAGAGATTTGGAGGATGGAGCCAATATTGTTGAATTTCCTGTTGCGGGCAACATATGATGTGCTTCCGTCACTAGTAAACTTGAGATTGTGGGGGTTGTTGCAGGAGGAGAGATGTTATTTGTGTGGAGGTGTGGGAATGGTGCAGCATGCACTGAGTGCATGTTCAGTAGCATTGGCAGGACAATACAGGTGGCGACATGATCAGGTGCTGGAGGTGGTGGTGCAGATGGTGCAACAAGAGGTGCTGAGGTCGAGAGAGAGAAGAGTGGAGAAGGAGACTGATGGGGGAGAGGTGTGGTTTGTCAAAGAGGGCCAAGTGGTGAGAGGTGGAAAGAGGGGGTGGAAAGCAAGAGGACTGTCAGATGCTTGTGATTGGCAGGTGGTGGCAGACCTAAAGCCACAATTGGTATTCCCAGAGGAGATCTGTGTGACAAGGTTGCGGCCTGACATTGTCATTTGGTCAGGTGCAACAAGACAGGTCATCTTAGGGGAATTGTCTGTACCTTGGGAAGCGAACGTGGAGGAGGTGCATGAGAGGAAGAGAGAAAAGTACAGTGAGCTGGAGGCAGAGTGCCGGGAGAAGGGTTGGCGAGTTTCGTGTCAGCCATTTGAGGTGGGGTGTACAGGGTATTGTTACATATTTATGTGAATGTATGTGAATTACTATTCCGGGCTTTGCTTATCAATGTGTAGTCGATTAAAGGTTGTTGTGATTAAAGGGTCAGGAGCCCTTCTGAGGAAAAGGAGACCGGAAACGGAAGAAGAAAAGACACGAGGTCCTGGAGACGCGACGATTCTTTTTCTTCCTCGCCAAGCTCGGACGCGAGCGGTATCGATTGAGCAACGTAAGAGAATCGGCGTTTCAAAGCCCGTCTGGCGAGAGGAGTTACCGGGACGTGTAACTACCCTTTGACACGTCAAGTCACTGTGGGTTTGTGCACGGAACCAAGCAGCTGGCACAGTTCGCCTCGCCGTCTACAAGGCCGCGTACGGGTCGCACCTTGGGCCGCGCGTGCTGGGCAAGCCGCGTGTTGCTTTGCCTGCTTTACATTACCCGCTTTGCTTGGCCAGGAGGTGCGCGCTGCAGCCGTTGTTCCCGGTACAGGACGTGCCCGGTGAAAACACGTCAGGAAGGGTCCGTTCAACCGCCCACGTGCGGAGATCGAACTACAGGAGTACGGAGACAGTGTGAGAGACATTGACCATGGAGGGAGTCGGGAGTGGGGCTCACGTGAGGAATGTATAAGATGGCCATCTTAGAGTTAATGTAGATGAGTTTACATCTTTGTACTATTGATTGCTGATTGTTGATGGTTGATTGCTCGGGGAATATATCATTGATTATTCCGGATCCTTGGTGTGGGGTTTTTTTCTTGGTTGGAATTCATATTGATTGCGTTACGAAAGCGCATACATAATAAATCTTTCTGGCGGAGTTCCTCTCACGGTCCGGGGGTCACCGAGACCAGGTAGTCACCGGGAGGACCACGTAACAGTATATTGGCAATTCCTTTTCTGCATTTCTTGCTCGGCTGGGAGTGTGTGGGACAGAAAGAAGGAGGATGTGTGACAAGGTGGCTCAGGTTGCCTTGAGAGGCTCACTTTGGATATGGAGGAAGTTTATGGAGGCATGTCAAACAGTGTAGGTTGAGGTTACGGAAGAGAAATGGAGATGTATGAATGGTGTGTGTGTGTGGGTGGGTGTGTTGCAGGAGTGGGTCATGAGTGGGTGTGGTTTTGCATAAATGTGTTTTTGCATGAGTGGTGCATGTTGGTAGGTGGTTGGTTGGTTGTGTGTATGTTTTTTTTTTTTTTACAATAATTATTTCATATTTTGTGTATGTGAGTGAGTGAGTGTGTTTTTGCATGTGTGTGTTTTTGTATGTTGAGCGGTGTGTTGTAAGGGTAGGTGGTTGGTTGGTGTGTGTGTGTGTGTGTGTGTATGTGTGAATGAGGTGGTGTGTTTTGTTGGTGAGTGGTGAAGGGTATAAAGGTGGGTGTTTGAGTGTTCCACCATGTTTACTTGTTTGGTGCTGTGGATTCTGGAAGTGGAGGCGATTTTGTTGCTGTAGTCTGTGTTTGCACTAGCTGGGGGTGGGGGTATGTACGCATCCAGGTGTAGTTGCTGCATGTGGAGGTGTATGTGCCCCTGCTGGCCCACCTTAGCTGACCGTATCGAGGTTGAAGGGCCGAAACGGGATGATGCTGAGGACCTCGACTGAGGACCTGGTCAGTGAGGCACACTTGTGACCAGGTGTGTTTTGAGTATGTTACATGTACTCCAAACATTTGGGACATCCTTTATTTATTTTGGGGAGAGCGTTCAGAGTTCTGATAAGATTAATTTTCAACATAACAACCCATACACAGAATCTATCTGTTCATTATATAATGAGACTCTACTCGACAATCTTTTAATAAATGCAGCATATATTTTTTTTTGTGCCGAAAATCAAAAACATGTACACTTACACACACCATCTGCAAAACACTTCTTTGTTCAGTGTTATACAACAATGAGGTGATCATCTCATCACCAAATGAGCTACAAGAGCAGGCTCCACATTTAAAGTTGGAATTAATACTGTGGACCGAGTCTAATAGAACGCTTCAAGTTCTTGCAAAGCGTCGTCACAAATATACGATGTGTTTGCACTCAGTTAGGTACACAACTGTAGGATGAAGTACAGTTTCGAAGGAGAACATGAATTATTCTGATAATCCATCTTCTGAGGAAGTGTTGTAGTCAGCGACAAGAGTGGCAGATGGATACAGACTTAAAGATCTTTCCAACGGCACGGTGATAGTACCACTGTCGTCACGTGGGGAACCAGTACCGGAAAATGTAGAGCACGTTGCTGCATTAGGGGGGGAATATTGAACTGTCTGTTTCTCTGTAAGCTTACACTGTCTTCCAATGAGAGGAAAAGTGGGAATTGCTGAACTTTCCACACAATCGTTGTTTAAACTCCTATCCACATCGATGGTGGATACTGAATTTGGCGATTGATGCTCGGATAACTGTAGGTTGCAGTCTTCGCAGCTGTTGAAGCCAACAGTGGGGTTGGTAATAGATTTGGATTCCCATTTTGGTGTGACATTCGTTTTATGTGTGACGCAGAGCCTGGTGCTAGGTTTTTCTGCATCCTTTGGAGTTGCTGGTCGGTGACGATTAATTCGACCGAGCAAAACATGAGATTTTTTGACCCCCTGATTGTCGAACCATGGGCGCTCAGCAATCGCACGTCGCTTCTGTTTCTGTTGGTCTCTGCATGCTGTGGAAAAATGGAAAAGGGAAAAAGAATAAAAAGTAAGTAAAAAAAAAACCACCATTCTCTTAAATGTCAACCTGAATCAGTTGAAGGGATTGAAAATGAAAAATTGTCAAAGAAAAATTACTGAAATTGTTATACAAATCAACAATGAAAAAGATGTTTAAAGTTGCTTCTTCTTCGTTCATATGCAGCATAAGGTTGCGGAGTAGCATCATTGGCTGATGGCGCAGCTGTGCTGCGGATGCAGTACCCTCTGGTGGTTAGGGAACGAATTTGTAATTTGTTCAGGGTACCCACCATAACTCGCTTACTCTTCACGAAGGACACCATGGAATATTTAACATCCCCTAACGAAGGCCGGCAGACGGGACGCCGGTTTAACGGCCATCCGAGGGATGGCACACACATTGATGAATCACCCTGCCTGTGAAACACCAGGATGACAATTTATAGCTGGGTCGGGATTCAAACCCGGGCTGGACAGCTTAGAGGCCAGGAGGTTTACAGACCGACAGATAATTAAAATGGAACAGGAAGAGAAAGACATCACACATGAGTGGATGAGCAGTGAAAAGAAAATGGACAGGGATTGTGAAGAGAGGATGGGAGAGTCAAAGAGAGAAGAAGAGAGCAGGGGTGCATACGGGATAAAGCACGAGGTGATGATAGGCAGCATTCTCGAAGAACATTCATGTAGGTTTGCGATGACTCGTGATAAAGACTATTATGTTTTGTTTTTTAAACATAGATTTAGGAGAGGTGGCTTATTTAACTTCGATTTAGTCAGGGATACGATTCGATTATAAAGTCGAGAGTTCATTGAACACCTTACACTGCACAATCTTCTTGAGAAACAAGCAGCAAATTTGATTGGTCGAGATAATGTAAAATGTCGTTATATTTTGTCAAAGTACTGATAAACGGAAGGTTTTTGAAAATGCCAAAAAGGTGATTTGTGTTCTACTGTGTTCAGTGTATAATGCAATTGAAATAAAATGAAGATTGTTAAGAACCACTTTCAGAGGCCATTTCCCCCCGCAGAGCAGGGGTTGGCCTTTTTCGGGCACCGTGGTCCCCTTTTTGAAGCAATGTTTTACGGCCAGATGCTCTTCCTGCCGCCAACCCTGTTAGTCACCTCTTGCGACACACAGGGAATTACCAGTGAACTGGTACTCAATTTGCCGACCTCAGAAGGATGACAGGCTGAATCAACCCCCCTGGCGTTAATTCAACGATCGACCGGGATTCAAACCCACGATCCTAGGATCCCAAGCCGGCACCCTGACCGGTTGACTAAGGGGTTAAGGTCAGATAAAAAATAATTCTGGAAGTTTACAACCGATGATGCAGCATCTTTTACACCACCTTATTTAACATGCTATATAAATTATTCATGCCTGTTGCTTTGTCCTTTATGATGTCACTTATTCGAAAGTGCCAGATCAAAAAGTTTTTTAAACTGCATTTTTGTTTCATAGCAAAAGAATTGAGTAGTTTGCATCAAAAAAATTATTGGGCACGAATTTCTGATTAACAAGACCCCTTTTTGAACCCTTCTATGGGTCATTCTTATATGCAAATTACCAACATGAAAGCTTCTTACCCACCAAATCATTATATTCACATATATCTTTTTGATGTATTCAAAGTGGAAATTTGCTCGGGCTCAGCATTTTGATAAAGTTTTTCCGAGACCCTTTTGACCCCTTCAAGCGTAAGGGGCCTTCTTATCCAAAAGAGCCATGTCAGAAATTTTAATGTTGCATTTTTGTTTGATACCATTAGACTAGAGCAGTTTGTAACAACAACAACAAAATATTCTCAGGCACAAATTTCTGACCAAGACTCTTCGTGGACCCTTATAAGGATTCCTCTTATATGCAAATGCCGATGATTTTCATTTCTTACGTGTGTTTTCTATTCAGTATCCAAAAAAGATGTCATAAAATAATAATCAGCCCCGGGCGCAAATATTTCCAAAAAAAGTTTAAAGGGTCTTTTTAAGGGTCTGCCATTTCCAAATGCTGGAAATGCGGAACTCAAGAAATGGGTTTCATTGGATGTCAAGGTAATGTAACACGATCAAGAGCATCAAAGCTTTTGGGTGTGAGTTTGCGATTAAACTCTGACCAGCTCTCAGTCTATAACATTCAATTGAAATTGTTCCTTGATCATAAAATGACGTTGATATACATACAGACAGACAATGTGAACCAATTTCTTAGCCCGTCTTTTGGTTTCGCATGTGCAGGGTGATTATCTTTCAGGTGCTATGCAGGCAGGTAATTGCATCGCAATGTACACTTCCCTATCACAGAGACCATTAAGCTGGCTGCTCCACTCCATTTGTGGCCAAATATCCCTCGGTATCTTTTGAAAGATTAAGAGATTGTGTGTTGATACAACAACAACATGCATTTTAAAAGGCCATTTTCCCTGCTAGAGCGGGGGTTAGCCTTGCGGTCCCCATGACAATCTTCTCCATTTTGCCCTATTTTCTGCATCTCTCCTTGTTAACCCCCTTGCCTGCATTTCTTCTTCCACCATCTTTAGCCAAGTCTTTCTCGGTCTTCCCCGTCTTCTACTTCCTTCTACATTCATTTCCATCACTCTTCTCAACCAGTCACTTTCATCCTTCCTCAACACATGACCAAACCATCTCAACCTGTTCCTCTTCACAGCATCAATCACAGGCTCTATTCCCATCATCTTTCGCAATTCATCATTTGTCTTCCTCTCTCTCAACGATACTTCGCACATCCGTCGAACCATTCGCATTTCCACCCTTTCCAACCTTCGTTGCTGCTCTACGCTCATTACCCATGTCTCGCTCCCATAAATCATAACACTTCTCACACATGCAGCATACACCTTTCCCTTCAGCTTCAATGACACTCCCCTCATCATCAGCACGCCACTCAATTCCCGAAACTTCTTCCATGCACATCTCACTCGAGCAACAGTTGCCGAGTCTGATCCACCTTCTCCATTCAGCATGTCTCCGAGGTAGCAAAATGTTTTCACACCTTCCAGCTTCACGCCGTCTCCAAGATCCAACTCAACATTTCCTCCATCTGCAGCTCCCTCTGTGCACACCTTACATTTGAATGTAGCTGCCACACTGGTTAAGGACCCTCTCAGACCACTACATTTTTGATGAACCCACTCAGCGCACATTGTACACTGAATGGAGTTCACACCGACACCCTTCCTACACACAGCACAGGGCCACTTCCCAGTTCTTTCCACCACACCACATGCTTTACCACTTGCCATCACCTTCGTCTTTCCGATCTTCACCTTCAGACCTTTTGTCTCCATACATTCCTTCCACGTGTTCATCTTTTCCTTCAGTCCATCCATACTTTCCGCAATAAACACCAGATCATCTGCATACAACAACTCCCACGGTAAACCCTCCTTTACGTTCTGAGCCAGCACCTCCATCACAGCTACAAATAGTAGTGGACTTAGTACCGACCCCTGATGCACTCCCACCTTCACCTCAAACTCACCACTGTTCCCGTCCTTCGTCCTTACAGCTGTGCGCGCTCTTTTGTACATTGCCATCACTACTCTGATCAACCATTCCTCCACTCCTAACTTCCTCAATGCCCATGTCAATACTTTGCGTGGAACGCGATCGAATGCTTTCTCCAGATCAACAAACCCAAGAAACAACTTCTTCCTCTTCTCCATGTACTTCTCCTGCAACTGCCTCACAATGAAAAGCGCGTCTGTCGTTCCTCTTCCTGGCATGAATCCAAACTGCATTTCATCGATCTTCACTTTCTTCCTTATCCTCCTCTCCAACACCCTTTCCAATACCTTCATTCCATGCTCCAATAACTTTATCGCTCGGTACGAGCCACACTCCAGAGGGTCACCTTTCCCCTTGTATAGAGGGACGAGGGTACTCAGTTCCCAATCCACTGGAATGTGGCCTTCTTTCACCACCAGATTACAGATCTCTGTCATTCTCTTCACACCCCAACTTCCTGCTGCCTTCAAAATATCTCCCACAACTCCCGTCGGCCCTCCCGCTTTTCTACCCTTCATTGCTTTTATCGCTTCCTCAACTTCCTTCTCAGTTATCTTCTCTGCCGGTCCTAAAACTGGGTTACTCTCTATGTTGCCATCCCATTCATTCTCTGTATTCAACAGCATTTCCATATATCTTTTCCATCTTCCTTTAATTCCATCTGGGTCGACAACGATTTGTCCCACTTCATCCTTCAAGCAACTCACCCCCATCACATCACACCTCTCTTTCGCTATCTGCTTTGCAATCCTGAATACTGCTTTCTGACCCTCTTCCGAATCCAAGCGTTCTCCGAACATTTTCCTACATGCCTCCTGCGCCTTTGCTACCTCTTTCTTTGCAGCCTTCCTGGCTGCCTTATAACTTTCATGCTCTGCTGTTTCTGCTCCCATACCCTTCGCCTTCTGCCACTCCTTGAACTTCTTCCTCTTCTCGTCAATCCTCTTTCCAACTTCATCATCCCACCACCATGTTTCCGAGTGCCTCGGTGGTCCTTTTGTCCATCCACATACCTCACCAATGGCTCCCAACAGACTAGCTTTCATTGACATCCAACCACTTTCAAGCTCAACCACATCATCCTCGACCCTACTCAGCCTCTCTTTTAATGCCTCCCTTACTGTCACCTCTTTCAACCTCCACACCTTCATTCTCAGTTGGTACTTCACCCGCCGAGCTCTCCTCGCACCTTTCACCCTTACGTCGCAGACAACCAAGTGGTGCTGTGAAACAGTCTCCTCCTCCGGGATCACCTTTGTGTCCCGGAGGTGCCCCCTATCTCGCCTACGCACCATCAGGTCGTCAACGGTTGTCGTCGACCCACCTGACGTGTATGTAACAAGCTTATTATCCTCTTTCTGGAACTGAGTATTACAAATCAACAAATCAGCTCCATCAGCAAACTCCAAAATCCTTTCACCTTCTCCATTTCTCACACCATATCCGTAACCCCCATGAACTCCGTCAAAACCATCCATACTCCTTCCCACATGTCCATTTAGGTCTCCTCCTACCACAACAACTTCCTCATCTTTCACGTTTTCCATCAGCTTCTCTATCGCACACCAGAACTTGTCCTTCTCTTCATCGCTTCGACCAACCTGCGGAGCATATCCCGAGATGACATTCACCAAGAGCTTTCCAATCATCATTTTCACCATCATCAACCTATCACTCACTCTAGTCACACTCACCACACTGTCTACAAACTCCTCAGAAAACAGGACACCAACACCATTCACGCCCTCCAGGCACCCTTGCCACACAAACTTGTATTTCTGTCCCTGCCTACCCTTCACCATTCTCACACCACTTCCCTTCCATCTTGTCTCTTGCACACAACATATGTCCACTCTTCTTCTGACCAATACTTCCACCACTTCTCCTGATCTCCCTGTCATTGTCCCTACATTCCATGTCCCAAACCTCAGAAACCGATCTCCACTTCGGGCTGTACCCTGCCCACATGTAGTTGTAATTGTCATGGTTCTCTTTTTGAGGCAATGTTTTTATGGCCGGATGCCCTTCCTGACGCCAACCCTCTTAGTCGCCTCTTACGACACGCAGGGATACGGCGTACCTATTCTTATCCAGGGTACACACTGGGAAACGTTTAAAACATGGAAATTCTGGGGGGTGGGGGGGGGGGGGGGGGGGTGTCAGCATCACGGCTGCGGTTTAAACATATTTAAATAATATTTAAACAAAACCATGAAAAACAATCTGGGAAAAGTCTCTAAGTGAGAACGTGGATTTGAGAAAGCAGGAGCAGAGGTGAAAGAAAAACGAGATATAGGGGGCGGGGCACAAGTCGAGACGAGGAGGCCGCACGAGACACCAGGCCGCACGAGGCGCACGAGGCGCGAACAAAGAAACGACTAATTACACACAAATTTGCAAAACTACAAAACCAAAACCAAATAGAAACACACAATAACACATACACAACAAAATACGCAGCGGAAATTTGACAAAGAAACGAACGGGAAAACACTCAAACTTTGATGCCGTGGAGAGATCGAAGCAAGCCCCGTCGCTCGAGGGACCGGAAGTGATTGTGTGTTGATATCTTACCCTAATTGCTGGCTCCTTATCTATCGTATTATTACTCATTTGTGGTTATCAGACTCGTGTTTTACTCATAGCAGGTTAGGGCGAGTGATGCTGAGATTGTGTTTGCACGAGTGCAATTGCAGGTTCACTTATAATGGCTTCATCATTGCATCCTGAGTACCAACAATAACTACTTTGATTTGAAAATAGCATTTACTAGTATGTCCTTTCCAGAGCTCTATAAAACCTTTAACAGGTTTTTCTATGAGCTAAAAAAACCCCCAAAAAAACAACTTTTATATGACCTTTTGTGTAAAAACAAAACATGTTGAATTAAATGACTAAAGTGTGTAGATGGTGAGGGATAGGATAAACTTCTACACACAAATGGGGGCATGCAGTTTCAGGAGCGAGGCCAGGCGGCTATCTTCTGAGGTCTCGGCTACTAGAGGAATGGAAAGGGATGTGCGTTTGCAGAATTCGTCATCGCGATCCTTTGTTTCTCGCAGCACTCGCTTCTCCTCCTGGACACAGTTATCACGTGGTCGAGGAATGAGGGAGATTGAGTGGGTTGGGAGGGAGGAATAACATTATTTGTGTAAGAAGGAAGAAAGGTAGTGGAATATGATGGTGAGGAATTTCAGTGTAGTAATTTGATAAGTAAACAGAATTGAGATTACATACCCATGATCCCCTCCCCTTGTTTGTTTTCAGCACGTACCCGGAAACGCCGACGCAATTTGCTGTTCAGTTGAAAGTCATCGCGCCAAACCTCCTGCAAGGTTTGGATATCTGCTAGTCCTGGAACAGCACGCGTTAACTTCTCCTTGTCCTTCACGCCGTGTTCAAGACGAAACATGGCGTCCGTTTCCAATTTCTCTTTGTCTTCTCTTGCTATTACAGGGAAGTGGAAGCAAGGAAATCACACAAGATCAAAGCATGTCATGTTGCCAATGCGAAATACAGTGAGCATATTTGCCAAAGAAGGATGAAGCTTGGTGCCTCAAACCATAGATATTAAACCCTCTCCATTTTTGAAAGCTTCCCAGATCTTCACTTTTCTGAACATGTGTCGTTACATCTTATTTGCATGTTTTCTTGTGAAAAATATCAAATTAACGATAAATTTTAATAGAAACAAATCCTTGCACAAAACACACATCCTTCCTTTTTGCCTTGAACCCACCTGTTGTCAGGATCTGCTCATTGTCCTTCATGTCCCATCGCTCTTCTTTTCGTCGTGCACCGCTCACAATAACATAGTCACAGTTAGCTGGATCCGTCTGGATCTCAATGTAATTGTCACAAAGGTGGCATTTCATCCGAAACCTGGAAAAAAGTAAAAAATTACAATGTGCTGAACTATCGTTTCATTCACATTGTAGGATTCTCATTAATTGACCCAATGAACCCTTACAAGATGCTGCGTAATTCTGCCACAAGAGTTTCCCCATAAAACACCTGTGAATTGGAGTTGTGTAGTACTTTCCGACCTTTGTCTTCTCTGCATTGTAGCGCACACCTGACAAATATCATCCTTATTAGGAAGAGCAAAAGTCACATATGATACAGCACATGGAGGGTATTATAAGCGAATGAGAATTGACACTGGTAGGCAGAAGAGGCAGAAGTGTGCGAGGACTACAAAATTCTTTCAATGGTACATGAACGCAGCAACATGTTAACCAACACTTTCATCCCGAAAAGCATAAAAGGCAACGACACAAAGATGGAGGCAATTTTAACCCCCACCCTATTGTAGTGACAGTAGACAAGGAATATGGAAGTTGGAAAATGTACCAGGCCAAAAGCCAACTCTTCAAAAGATAGATGCTTGTGCCTAGAAAAGAAGAATCAGAGCCCAAACAACACTACACTACCTCCATCGGTAGTTCTTTCAAATGGCATATTGAATTTAGGTGACCTTTAAAACCGAGTACATCCAATGGATTTAAAAGCCAATTGACAAGTGAGTGCGAGTAGACAATACACACAGTTTAATACCTCATGATGGCACTGCACTAAATTTATGGCTCGTTCAGATCTTAACAGGGATATTACTAAAAATACGAGGAAGGGTAACAAGGGGACAGGTGATAAGGGGGTCCTTACTACAATTCATGGACCAGTCTTTGTTTGTGTATTTCCGTTTGTTTGTTCGTCTCACTACTCTTTCTACAGTTCTGGGCTGAAAACATCCAGACTTGTTACATAGGATCAGCATGACCCCAATTTGTGAATCGTGTCTTTATCTTTGCTCGTGGTCTGGGGGGGGTGGGGGGGGGGTGGGGGGAAGGGGGGGGGGGCAGAGGGGTGTCGTGGGGGGAGGGCAGGGGCACGATGCAAATTTGCTATGTGAATGTGTATCGTGTAGCGCCCCCTCCAGGTGGGAGAGGGTATTACAAGTCCCACCCTTTGCTGTCCAGTATTCCTGTCCCCACATTTTCCAGTGCAGTGAGGTGTTTTGAATTACGCAGTGAGAGGTACTTTGAATTATACATTTGAATAAGGATAATAACTTTAACCTCCTGGCCACTCCTGTAGGGAGCAGGTCCTCCTGGTAGGTAATAATAAGTGGAGGCCTGATAACAAGGAGATGGGGATGAAAACCAAGGGGGTGGGGTGAGAACGAATTGGGGCAGGGTAAGAACCAAGGTGTGTGGTAAGAATAATAATAGGAGGGGTAGCCCGAACATTAAACAAGTGATAAGATGAAGTGATAAGATGAGTAAGATTAGAAGAGGAAGAGTGCGAGGAAGAAGAATCAATAAAAATTTAATACACAGACCGATATTTTATAACTTCAGGCGAAAGTAGTAGGACAAACTCCAGCAACATAAGGAAGAACGATTTTGGTGAAAAGTCCATTTTCAAGGCTTGTTAATGTCCTGTAAATATTTTTTGGCATATTTTCATGGTTGTTCAATTAAGGGCTTTATTGTTACTGAGATGATCAGGTAGCTTCTGTTACCCCTTGGGAGCTTTATATGATGACATGACATGATATAATGCCAGGTGCAAGAAAGCATCAATAGTCTTCCAGAGCAGCTCACCCATGCCAATGTGTTTGCCACAACCTTCACACCAGATGTTATATGGCATCTCAAATCTGCAGGTAACAGAAGCAACAGACAGTCACTCACAATCTCTTGAACGGTTAGTTCAAAATACAAATGTGTCATGTATAAAATGTAGTTGCTCAAATGACTGTTTGGTGAAATCTCAAAAAAACAAAAATAAAACAATGAAATAAAACACAAAAAACATAAATGGACACATAAAACAATAAAGGGAAGGGGAGACAAGATGGGGAGAGAGAGGGAAGCACACAAGCACAACAGTAGAGAACAGGGACATCGGTAGATCTGTGGGAGGGAGAGGACTGAGGGTGGGGGAGGGGAAGGGGGAGGGAGGGAAGGGGTACACGGTATAAAACAAATTGACACTACAAGGAATTGAAGTCGGAGATTGAAAGATGTGGATTTGGGGTGTATTAACTGGGGTAGAAAAGATAAAGGTTTTGGATGGGGGAAGATAAGAGATGTTGGTGAACAGCTGTTTTGAAGACTTGGAGGGAGGAGAGGGATTGAAGAAAGTGTGGGGAGTTTGTTCCAGAGGCAGGAAAAAAGAGGATTGAAAGAGTGAAGGTGAGAAGAGAGTCTTGATTTTGGCAGTTTCTCCAGAAGAGGATTACTGGCAGATCTTGTGCGTCCTGCAGGAATTCATATAAAAGTGCACCAATGTCGCTGTAAAACAAATAAACAACAACAAAAAAAAACTCACCGGATGATGAGAATGCCCTGCGAGAGCTTGCGTGCTCGCTCACGGAGGGCATGAGTCTTATGGTAGCCATTGAGAGATCCATGCTGAGAAGGTAGGGGTTGGAAAAAAAACATTATAATGCTATACTCAGTAAACTGTCACTTACATGCTGTGTTTTGCCCATCTCCACATACTATTACTAAAAGGAGAAGCGTTCTTCCATCACGCTTTATTATAAAGGGTTCCTGCTGTTGTAGAGCAATAAAAAAAATGGTACCGTTGGAAATCTAATAATTAATTTACTTGGAACAAAAATTAGTTTTTGTTTAATAATAAAAATGTCTGTTTTAAAAGGCCTCCTTTTAAGGAGGGAAGAGGAAGAAGCTTGACCTGGAGCTTTAATCTCGCGGTTCCAAAGGTACGACAACAGGAACCCTTTATAATAAAGCATGATGGACATGGAAGGATCACAAAAGCAACAGCAACAGCAACCACAGTCATGGCGACAGGATCAGCAACAACAACAACAGCGTGTTATAAAATATCCTTTTTTGTGTTTCACTTCAATTTACATCCTCATTGAGACTCTCAGATAGACATGCAACATGTTTGTGAAGGGCAACATAATGTCTCGTGATTAAAGGCTTCAGCAATGGGTAGGCACGGCTAGTATTCTATAATTGTACATCTGTGACCTTCTGTGCCACTGTTTGTGCAGTGACTTATCATCTTCCATTGTCCAGCTCTACCATGATCCTCAAACTTAAAAAAAAACAAAAACAAGTACAGATACATTCAAAGTACACCGCCCCCATGCCAAATAATTAAATATCCTACAGCGCGGCATTGCCGGGGCGCCGGGTACCGCAGTGCACCTCATAGAGGCTGCATTGGGAGGGAGAGGTGTACGCTAATTGACTGATTAATTGTAGAATTAAAATCAATAAAAGATTATCACAAATTATTTTCTTAATCAATTGGCTAATAGCAATAACTAAACCACTCGTGCTTCATCCGAAGATGTATCTTTTAGAAATTTAATTAAATAAGTCAGTAATAAAAAATTAAATAATTAATTGATTCACCAATAAATAATTAATCGATTAAATGATTAATCAATAAATCAAAAATATCCTTGATAGCCACATCACTCGGTCACTGTCATGTCCAAATATTAGCTTCCCAGCTCAAAAGGTGCCTGAGATATTGGCCAAATGAGAAAGAAAATAAATAAATGATTAATAATGAAAATAAATAAATAATAATCATTAAAAAATTAAATTATCAATCAATTCGGTCATAGAACACATAAACCACCACCATTTCATCAGAATCTGTAACTGGGATGTTTTTTTGTTTTTTTAGTAATTAATCGAATAATTAAATAATTAATCGATTCATTGATTAATTGATTAATCAATAAATCAAAAATATCCTTGATAGCCATATCACGAGGTCACTCATGTCCAAATATTAGCTTCTGAGCTCAAAAGGTGCCGGAGATATTGGCCAAATGACAAAGAAGATAAATAAATGATTAATAATGAAAATAAATAAATAATAATCATAAAAAAATTAAATTATTAATGAATTCGGTCAGAGAACACATGAACCACCACCATTTCATCAGAATCTGCAAGTAAAAAAAAAATTTTTTTTTGGTCATTAATCAAATAATTAATCATTCATTAATCATTAATCGTCATTATCGGTCATTCGGTCATTAATCGGTCATTAATCGATTGTCTGGCAATCGATTAATTGATTAATTAATAAACCAAAAATAGCCTTTGCAGCCAAATCACCTGGTCATTGGCATGTCCAAATATCAGCTTCTTAACTCAAAAGGTGGCTGAGTTAATGGTCAGAAGAGAAAGGAAATTTGATTAAATAAATAAGTACTTAATTAATCGCTAATAATTAAATAACTCCTCAATTAATTGATTAATTAAAAAACAAAAAAATACCGTTTTTGACAAAGGTCTTGCTCACTATTGTGCCGAAATTTCAGCTTCCTAGCTCAAAGGCTTCCCAGCCCTACCTCTTCCTCCTCTTCCACATCTTACCCGACCGCTCCCCCCCCCCTGTTCTGTATCCGATGCTCCCCCTTCCTCTTCATTAACAGTATGGACCTCAAACATCCGGGGCCTTCGCTCAAACTTGACTGATCTCTCCATACAGGTTGCTTCTGATAAACCAGACGTGATCTGCTTAACAGAAACTTTCCTCCTTCATGATGTCTCTGATTCCTTGGTATCTCTCCCAGGTTACTCCCTCCTCCGGTATGATAGACCTGAGCCTCGTCCTGGAGGTGGGGTTGCTATCTTTATCAAAAACTCTCTTCCTCACTCGCCCTGCACTGCCCTCTCTCCACCTCACCCCCAGGAATACCTTTGGCTACGGCTTCCCCTTCGCTCCCACCTTTTGTTCATATGTGTGTTGTACCGTCCACCAAACAGTGATGACTCCATCTACATCTCGCTGTCTGATAATATGGACCAACTTCTATCTACCCATCCCAACTCTCTCTTCCTCATATGTGGTGATTTCAATTGTCACCATGCCAGTTGGCTGGGTGTGGGTTCCTCTCTCACCAGCCATGGCTCTTCAGCAAAGGATTTCTGTGACTCACTGGGACTGACACAATCTGTCAATTTCCCGACCCGGATCTCAGTCAACGGAGCATCTTCTCTTCTGGACTTGGTTATGGCAAACTTCCCTGAAAATGTCTGCTGCTCTTCTTCTGCTCCAATCGGCTCATCTGATCATGTGCTTGTTAAAGTGGACATCTCTCTGACCATTCTCAGAGAGCCTCCTCAGCGTCGACGAGTCTGGCATTTCACTCAGGCCAACTGGCACGGTCTTCAAGCAGCCATCAATCATCTGGACTGGTCTCCCATCTCTACCGCCTCTGACATCAACTCATCCTGGGAATTCTTCCAAAGTAAATTGCTCTCTCTCATGCACAGATTTATCCCATCTCGTCTTCAGTTGTCATACCCTTCCTCCCGTCCATGGTACACGGAATCTTGTGGTGAGGCTATTGCCCAGAAACAACTTGCTTTCGTCTCCTGGAAAGCAAATCCAACGGAAGGAAATCTCATTTCCTTTCACAAAGCCCGAAACAAGTGTGTGTCCACCCTCAGGAGAGCCAGGAAACAATATCTCTCCGTTCTCAGGACAGAACTCTCTTATCTGTCTCCCTCTTCCAAATCCTGGTGGCGTCTGGTCAAATCAGTTTCTGGTGTTTGTTCCCCCTCCATCCCCTCCCTTACCTCAAACGGCCACACGGCTGATTCCGCACATGAAAAAGCTGAATGCCTCAACTCTGTGTTTGCCTCTAAATCTTGTGTCCCAAACCCATCCCTCTCTGTACCCACCGTACCCAGTCGTATCCAGCTGCTCCTAGACTCTGTGTCCTTTCCTCCTGACAAGGTGGAAAGTTTCTGTCAACCCTCGACTCTGATTCTGCAACTGGACCTGACGGCATCAGCCCACGGGTCCTAAAATCCTGTTCTTCCGCTCTTTCACTCCCTCTCTCTGTTCTCTTCACCCTCTCTTTTGCTCAAGGTCATCTGCCATCTGCTTGGAAATCTGCCAACATCACCGCTTTGCACAAAAAAGGTGCAAAAACAGATCCGAGCAACTACAGACCAATCAGCCTTCTCCCAATTATCAGCAAAGTCATGGAATACATCATTGCTTCAGATATGAAATCTTTCCTCTTCTCCTATGGCTTGATCTCTGATCATCAATTTGGTTTCAGACCTGGTCACACTACTCTGGACATGCTGCTTCTGCTTTCTCAACAATGGATGGAGGTCCTCAATGCCAAACAGGAAATTAGAGCTGTCTCCCTTGACATATCACGTGCCTTTGATACGGTCTGGCACCCCGCTCTGCTCACCAAACTCTCCTCTTTTGGTATCCATGGAAATCTCCACGCATGGCTGGCGGACTTCCTCTCTAGTCGTAGTCAACGTGTGGCCCTGAATGGGTTTCTCTCATCTCCTCTTCCTGTTCAGGCTGGAGTTCCCCAAGGCAGTGTTCTGGGCCCTGTGCTTTTTCTGGTCTTCATCAATGATCTCCTGAGAGAGGGAGTTCTTTCTTTCAATGAGAATTGAGGCTTCCGGTCCCTTGAGCGGCGGGGCTTGCTTTGATCTCTCCACGGCATCAAAGTTTGAGTGTTTTCCCGTTCGTTTCTTTGTCAAATTTCCGCTGCATATTTTGTTGTACATGTGTTATTGTGTTTCTATTTGGTTTTGGTTTTGTAGTTGTTGCAAATTTGTGTGTAATTAGTCGTTTCTTTGTCCGCGCCCCGTGCGGCCTGGTGTCTCGTGCGGCCTCCTCGTCTCGACTTGTGCCCCGCCCCCCATATCTCGTTTTTCTTCCACCTCTGCTCCTGCTTTCTCAAATCCACGTTCTCACTTAGAGACTTTTCCCAGATTGTTTTCATGGTTTTGTTTAAATATTTATTTCAATATGTTCAAACCGCAGCGGTGATCCCCCCCCCCACCCCCCCCCCCAGGATTTCCATGTTTTAAACGTTTCCCAGTGTATACCCTGGATAAGAATAGGTACGCCGTATCCCTGCGTGTCGTAGGAGGCGACTAAGAGGGTTGGCGTCAGGAAGGGCATCCGGCCATAAAAAAAAAACATTGCCTCAAAAAGAGAACCATGACAATTACAACTACATGTGGGCAGGGTACAGCCCGAAGTGGAGATCGGTTTCTGAGGTTTGGGACATGGAATGTAGGGACAATGACAGGGAGATCCGGAGAAGTGGTGGAAGTATTGGTCAGAAGAAGAGTGGACATATGTTGTGTGCAAGAGACGAGATGGAAGGGAAGTGGTGTGAGAATGGTGAAGGGTAGGCAGGGACAGAAATACAAGTTTGTGTGGCAAGGGTGCCTGGAGGGCGTGAATGGTGTTGGTGTCCTGTTTTCTGAGGAGTTTCTAGACAGTGTGGTGAGTGTGACTAGAGTGAGTGATAGGTTGATGATGGTGAAAATGATGATTGGAAAGCTCTTGGTGAACGTCATCTCGGGATATGCTCCGCAGGTTGGTCGGAGCGATGAAGAGAAGGACAAGTTCTGGTGTGCGATAGAGAAGCTGATGGAAAACGTGAAAGATGAGGAAGTTGTTGTGGTAGGAGGAGACCTAAATGGACATGTGGGAAGGAGTATGGATGGTTTTGACGGAGTTCATGGGGGTTACGGATATGGTGTGAGAAATGGAGAAGGTGAAAGGATTTTGGAGTTTGCTGATGGAGCTGATTTGTTGATTTGTAATACTCAGTTCCAGAAAGAGGATAATAAGCTTGTTACATACACGTCAGGTGGGTCGACGACAACCGTTGACTACCTGATGGTGCGTAGGCGAGATAGGGGGCACCTCCGAGACACAAAGGTGATCCCGGGGGAGGAGGCTGTTTCACAGCACCACTTGGTTGTCTGCGACGTAAGGGTGAAAGGTGCGAGGAGAGCTCGGCGGGTGAAGTACCAACCGAGAATGAAGGTGTGGAGGTTGAAAGAGGTGACAGTAAGGGAGGCATTAAAAGAGAGGCTGAGTAGGGTCGAGGATGATGTGGTTGAGCTTGAAAGTAGTTGGATGTCAATGAAAGCTTGTCTGTTGGGAGCCGTTGGTGAGGTATGTGGATGGACAAAAGGACCACCGAGGGACTCGGAAACATGGTGGTGGGATGATGAAGTTGGAAAGAGGATTGACGAGAAGAGGAAGAAGTTCAAGGAGTGGCAGAAGGCGAAGGGTACGGGAGCAGAAACAGCAGAGCATGAAAGTTATAAGGCAGCCAGGAAGGCTGCAAAGAAAGAGGTAGCAAAGGCGCAGGAGGCATGTAGGAAAATGTTCGGAGAACGCTTGGATTCGGAAGAGGGTCAGAAAGCAGTATTCAGGATTGCAAAGCAGATAGCGAAAGAGAGGTGTGATGTGATGGGGGTGAGCTGCTTGAAGGATGAAGTGGGACAAATCGTTGTCGACCCAGATGGAATTAAAGGAAGATGGAAAAGATATATGGAAATGCTGTTGAATACAGAAAATGAATGGGATGGCAACATAGAGAGTAACCCAGTTTTAGGACCGGCAGAGAAGATAACTGAGAAGGAAGTTGAGGAAGCGATAAAAGCAATGAAGGGTAGAAAAGCGGGAGGGCCGACGGGAGTTGTGGGAGATATGTTGAAGGCAGCAGGAAGTTGGGGTGTGAAGAGAATGACAGAGATCTGTAATCTGGTGGTGAAAGGCCGCATTCCAGTGGCTTGGGAACTGAGTACCCTCGTCCCTCTATACAAGGGGAAAGGTGACCCTCTGGAGTGTGGCTCGTACCGAGCGATAAAGTTATTGGAGCATGGAATGAAGGTATTGGAAAGGGTGTTGGAGAGGAGGATAAGGAAGAAAGTGAAGATCGACGAAATGCAGTTTGGATTTATGCCAGGAAGAGGAACGACAGACGCGCTTTTCATTGTGAGGCAGTTGCAGGAGAAGTACATGGAGAAGAGGAAGAAGTTGTTTCTTGGGTTTGTTGATCTGGAGAAAGCATTCGATCGGATTCCACGCAAAGTATTGACATGGGCATTGAGGAAGTTAGGAGTGGAGGAATGGTTGATCAGAGTAGTGATGGCAATGTACAAAAGAGCGCGCACAGCTGTAAGGACGAAGGACGGGAACAGTGGTGAGTTTGAGGTGAAGGTGGGAGTGCATCAGGGGTCGGTACTAAGTCCACTACTATTTGTAGCTGTGATGGAGGTGCTGGCTCAGAACGTAAAGGAGGGTTTACCGTGGGAGTTGTTGTATGCAGATGATCTGGTGTTGATTGCGGAAAGTATGGATGGACTGAAGGAAAAGATGAACACGTGGAAGGAATGTATGGAGACAAAAGGTCTGAAGGTGAATATCGGAAAGACGAAGGTGATGGCAAGTGGTAAAGCATGTGGTGAGGTGGAAAGAACTGGGAAGTGGCCCTGTGCTGTGTGTAGGAAGGGTGTCGGAGTGAACTCCATTCAGTGTACAATGTGCGCTGAGTGGGTTCATCAAAAATGTAGTGGTCTGAGAGGGTCATTAACCAGTGTGGCAGCTACATTCAAATGTAAGGTGTGCACAGAGGGAGCTGCAGATGGAGGAAATGTTGAGTTGGATCTTGGAGACGGCGTGAAGCTGGAAGGTGTGAAAACATTTTGCTACCTCGGAGACATGCTGAATGGAGAAGGTGGATCAGACTCGGCAACGGTTGCTCGAGTGAGATGTGCATGGAAGAAGTTTCGGGAACTGAGTGGCGTGCTGATGATGAGGGGAGTGTCGTTGAAGCTGAAGGGAAAGGTGTATGCTGCATGTGTGAGAAGTGTTATGATTTATGGGAGCGAGACATGGGTAATGAACGTAGAGCAGCAACGAAGGTTGGAAAGGGTGGAAATGCGAATGGTTCGACGGATGTGCGGAGTATCGTTGAGAGAGAGGAAGACAAATGATGAATTGCGAAAGATGATGGGAATAGAGCCTGTGATTGATGCTGTGAAAAGGAACAGGTTGAGATGGTTTGGTCATGTGTTGAGGAAGGATGAAAATGACTGGTTGAGAAGAGTGATAGAAATGAATATAGAAGGAAGTAGAAGACGGGGAAGACCGAGAAAGACTTGGCTAAAGATGGTGGAAGAAGAAATGCGGGCAAGGGGGTTAACAAGGAGAGATGCAGAAAATACGGCAAAATGGAGAAGATTGTCATGGGGACCGCAAGGCTAACCCCTGCTCTAGCAGGGAAAATGGCCTTTAAAATGCATGTTGTTGTTGTTGTATCAATGATCTCTCTGACTCTCTTGAAAATCCTCTCTATCTCTTTGCTGATGACTCTACTCTCTGTCGCTCCATTCTTCATCCCTCAGATCGGCAGTCTGCAGCCTCCTCACTCTCTGCAGCCTCCTCACTCTCTGCAGACCTGGACAAAATCACAGACTGGGCATACAAGTGGAACATGTCTTTCAATCCTGACAAATCTCACACTCTTACGATGTCTCTCCGAAAAGACCGACTGGACAACCCTCCCATCCACTTTCTGAATAATCCTCTCCAATAAGTTCTGTCACTCAAGCTTTTGGGTCTCACTATCTGCCATGATCTTTCCTGGGAAAACCACATTTCAAATCTGGCCTCCAAAGCCAGTCGCCGACTGGGCATCCTCCGTCGTGCGAAGTCCTTCCTTGGCACACCTGAGCTCCTCACCACATACAAGGCTTTCATCCGCAGCTCAATGGAATACTGCTCTCCCCTCTGGGCTGGTGCACCTGCCTCACACCTAGCTCGTCTTCACGCTGTTGAAACCAAAGCATTCAGAATCATTGGAATCTCCCGTGATGAAGCTAACTCCAAGGGCCTCTCACTCACTCACTCACCGCAGGCAGGTTGGTGGTCTTTCCGTCTTCTACCGACTCCTCTCTGGCCTTGACCCCCCAGCTCTCTCTGGGCTCTGTCCAGCAAATATTCCTACAGGTCGCACAAGATCTGCCTGCAACCCTCTTATGGTTAAACTGCCAAAATCAAGACTCTCTGCTCACCTTCACTCCTTCATTCCTCTTTTCTCCCACCTCTGGAACAAACTCCCTCACTCTCTTCAATCCCACTCCACCCTCCAGGTCTTTAAAACAGCTGTTCACCACCATCTCTTATCTTCCCCCATCCAAAACATTGATCTTTTCTATCCCCGCTAATTTCACCTCAATTCGACTTTTTTGAAATACCAACTTCTGTCCTGGAAGTCCTTGGTGTCCTTGTGTTTGATACTTGTGCCACCCCCCTCCCCCCAAGCCCTCTCCCTCCCACACATCTCCCTGCTCTTAAATGTTGTGTGCCCTCAAGTGTTTGTGTGCTTCCCCTTCTCTTGTCTTCAGCTCCCTCTTTTTATATATTTTGTTTGTCTGGTCGATTTGTTTGTGAAATAAATGTCAGCTCTTTCACGAGCCTCGATTCAGTATACAAAAAAAAAAAAAAAAAGGGATGGCTGAGATATCGTCCGGACAAACAAACAAGAAAACAAGAAAGAAAACAAACAAGAAAGAAAACAAACAAACAGAGTGAAAACCGAGTACTCCCTTTCAGCGTGCGTCACTGCCGAGCCCCCTTCGGTGCCCAGCAATGACGATTTGCAATGCCTGGAGATGGCATAGGAAAGGTGCGGTGTACAACAATAATTTAACATCTAAGAATAGCTATATTGGCCAGAGCTAAGGAAGTTGCCTTCCTTAGTTTCATATTTTTAAGCACATGTAATCTCAGTTGCTGTTGGCAACATTGCATGATAACAAACATAGGGGCAATACCCCTGGCGCTCACCTGGTAGAATAAACAGTATACTGCACTGACTAAAGGTATTTTAAATCAATTTCAATGGTTTCCAAAATACAGGGCAGCATGTATAATCATACTAACAATCATAAGACTTTAAACAAACAAACAAACAAAAAAAATACCTATTTTGGGGGTGACCCCCACCCCTCGCACCCCGTGTACCTCCTCAGACCCCAATTTTTTCCAATGCCTTGAACAAACATTGGTACATCACAGATGATGAAGGTTGTGGTCAAGTTTCATCAGAATTGCATGTGTAGTTTCTGAGAGGAAAGCAAATACCTATTTTGGGGGCAAACCCCCCCCCGTAGATACCCAAATGGGCAGATTTTTTTTAATGCCGTGAACAAACGTTAGTACATCACGAGTGATGAAGGTTGTGGTTAAGTTTCATCGAAATAGTGTGTGTAGTTTCAGAGATAAAAGCAAATTTCTATTTTGGGAGGTCAAACCTGGATCCACTTTGATGCCCGGTGGACCACTTAGACCCTGATTTTTTTTTTAATGCCGTGAACAAACTTTAGTCACAACACAAGAAATATCATTTGTGCCAAATCTGGTCGAAATCCCTTCAGCGGTTTCGGAGAAGATGTTTCAAGTGTTTACGGACCGACGGACTGACAGACTGACGACGAGCCATTGCATAAGCTCCCCTGAACTTCGTTCCAGGTGAGCTAACTAGAACAGCACTTGGTAAAGCACACACCTCCACCAGGCTGAATAGTTTATGTTTTGCATCCCACTGATAGACTGGATATGGATTTCGACCTGAACCAAAATGTAATCGGCTTGTTCTTGTCACCTAACAAACTCACCCACCTAATTTTGTCATAACTCGTTCACAACTTTTTAAAATATCATCCTATATATATCGTTTTTGGAGCCATCTCTCAAGGGTGAAAAATCACTTTAAAAATTCTTGGATCTGGATTCAGATCTTCAACAAAATCGAAAAGATTCGTTAGTGTCACACACAAACAACCTGCCCACCAAGTTTGGTCCTAATAAGTCCACAACTTTTTGAGACATCGTGCTCACAAACAGACAGACAGACAGGGGTGAAAATACAACCTCCATCCACCTTTGGTGGTGAAGGTAAAAAAAAATCCTTTAATCTCCGTGTATACAAATCAACACAATTAATAATAATAAACAAGCTAGAGTATCAAAATCAAAACTAATATCTGTCTCATTAAAAACAGCAAAGTTAGCAAAAACCTTTTGCTTGAAAATATGAAAGAAAACTACAAAAAAGTGATAAAAAAAATAAAATAAAATAGGAAGAGTAGTAATATGTCCTAAACCATCTCAACATCACTTACCTTAGCTGGGTCAAAGTCTGGTGGATAGTACTTATTCAGTACTATCCACCAGACAAATTCCCACCTTCATTTCTAGTTAGCAAAAACCTTTTGCTTGAAAATATGAAAGAAAACTACAAAAAAGTAAAAACAAAAAATAAAAAAAATAGGAAGAGTAGTAATATGTCCTAAACCATCTCATCACTACTTACCTTAGCTGGGTCGAAGTCTGGTGGATAGTACTTATTCGTTCCCTTTCGTTCACCCTGTCAAACACACAATGCACAACGCAATGTTATAAATCCAATTTTCCCCTTTCCATAAGCTGGTGCTGAAACCAATTTAAATGAACCTGATAAGTGAAGTGCACTATTGGTCGTCTTGATCGCTTATATAAAACAAAATATACGACCTTTTATGATTTACCTGTTTGGCATTGTTACCTCATCACATAACGCTTGGATCACAGGTTGAAATCCCACACACTGCGGAACATTGTCTACTTTATCCTAATATTCTTGTCCTCCCTATAATACATGTAAAAGGTCCTATATCAACCTGAGACAGTGTTGGTAAATAATGGAGCAAATCAACAAATGTAATAAACATTCAGAGCAACTACAAAGACTTTTAAGCAGCAACACCTACAATTGAAACAAGGAACCATGAGGCACCTTCAAATTTAACATTCTTGAAACCAGCATAACCTACAAATCTCTAAGAAGCTGTTCTTGTTGAAATTAACATTATGTCTTGGTTGCTATGAAAGCCATCTTGGTTGGTATGGAAGGATCCAAACTCTCTCCCTGCTTTGAGGGTATTTCTCTAACTGCATGCGTCTTCAATTATAGGTTCAAAGTCCTCTAATGTAAGGATCAGCAGATACATTCAAATAAAGAGATTCATGCACCTTGCTCTATGCTGAGTGTCGGTGCTGCTGAAGCAGTTTCTTGGCTGGGGTTACAATCCTGGATGGGTCGCCACTTCGACAGGGAGTCAGGACAGAAATTTGGAATTTGGCTCCGGTGCCAGGAAAAGCTGGGCTACTGTACGCAAAGGACACCGTGCGATATTTATCTTGGGCATATATTCATGAACTGTATTGTGTTACGTGCTCCTCCCCAAACACTGGTCACGGTGTACCTCCGAGCCCCGAAAGGAGTCACGGCAGAAAGAAGTGCTATTATGTGTGCCAATGACCAATGGTGAAACCACACCAATCAGTTGTTACGAAAAAAACAAGTATTGTATTAGTATTGCACAATAATAACAGCACAAGTACAATATGTTTCAATTGCACAACAAAAATACCATATAATTCCTATGATGGTACCACCAGTTTCTTACTCAATAACTCATGGTGCTCCACGTGAGCGAAAGGAAGCATTCCCAAAGTCACTGTCCCGGCACCAGGCCAACGTCGATCCACGCACCGGTGATCACAAGGAAAAAAGTCGTATCGAGACCAGAATCCCGAGCGGCTGACAGTCAACGCTGCCGACAAGCCGCTGGGGGGGGGGGGGGGGGGGTGAGGGGAGGGGGGTGTTGGGCCGACCTCGGTCAGGCAAAGGTGCACCCAAAAGGCGACTGGGAATACACACCCTCGTTTCACCAGACAATGACGCTGGTATGAACGCTCAGCGGCACCCAAACGGAGAACCACAAATTCCCAATCGAAATCCATGTTACACACGCAAACCAGGCTAACGGCTGGGCGTGGTGAAATGGCTGGAGCGAGGTGAAAAGGCTAGAGCGAGGCGAAATGGCGGACGGGCCCGTAATGGAGGCGTACCTGCTCTCCAACAACGATTCTCTTCGGAATCAACCGCAAAACCCGTCACGCAGGTTTATGTCACAGCGATCACGACTCTGTCACAGGAATCCCTTTCCCGGGAAAACCAATCTTCGCTCGTGACCCACGTTCGCCAGCGTCTGCTTGAGACCTCAAAGCCGCTCGGCTCGTCTTCCTGACCTCACTTGCTCCACTCTTCGCTTCCTCTTCTTCTCTTCTGGTTTCTCCCGATCCATTTTCGTTTTTCTTTTAAAACACAAATTTTTCCCTTTTGAAAACAGTTATTTCCATTTCACTCAAACTATACCAAGAATAGCACATGGAACTAAAAATGTTTACAGTGGATGAAAACCACAACGACGGAAGTGACGAATCCGTAACAATTGCTCATAATGATGGAAGACATTTTGAAAATCGGTATTGATGGAAATAAATTTGAAAGATCCCTCGATTATATGGTTCTTGTTTCACACTCGTAGCCGAGTTCATTTAGTGTTTATTGAATTTTGAAATTGGGAACATTTTTTTGGTCCACCCTGTATAAAAGGTTTCCATCCCGCCAACCTTTCATAACTTTTGCTGATTTGCTGTCGAGTATACAAATTAAAATACGAGTTCACAGTAGAAAAAGCATTTTCATTAACTAAACGTGTTTGACTGCACATCCGCATATATAAGTAAAAATAAAAAACCCCAAAAACTAAATCAAACGTGGTTTCTAAAGCCCAGACAGTGAGGCACCAAGAGGGCAGAGAGAAGCATCATGCGATATGACACAGTCATTTGATTTCGGCATTCTATTGCTGCCAGTCACCGTCATTGCACGTGTCATTTCTAGGCTACATAATTGATCTGGTTGGTCGCGCAACACATTAAATAATCTCTCGCTTGACTCTGTTCACCCTTTTGTTCTCGTTGCGTCTCCCCTTTTGTAGCTCCGTAGCTGTAGCCACCTACAATAGGTTACTTATCAAAACAAAGATGGCAACACCCATGATTACACAAGCAAGAAAAGGAGAATTGATACTGAATGTCGAGTCTTCATTGGTCTTCAAATTGATACTGAATGTCGAGTCTTCATTAGTCTTCAAATTGATACTGAATGTCGAGTCTTCATTAGTCTTCAAATTGATACTGAATGTCGAGTCTTCATTAGTCTTCAAATTGATACTGAATGTCGAGTCTTCATTAGTCTTCAAATTGATACTGAATGTCGAGTCTTCATTAGTCTTCAAATTGATACTGAATGTCGAGTCTTCATTAGTCTTCAAATTGATACTCAATGTTGAGTCGTCATTCGTCTTCAAATTGATACTGAATGTCGAGTCTTCATTGGTCTTCAAATCGATACTGAATGTCGAGTCTTCAATTGTCTTCAAATTGACACTGAATGTCGAGTCTTCAATTGTCTTCAAATTGATACTGAATGCGCTAAGACCCTGGAGATGAAGCATGTAATGGAAAAGGTCGTTTATATGGTCAATTTCACATGGTTCAAGGGGCTCAATCACAGACAGTTCAAAGACTTTCGTACAGAGGTAGGATTGGACCATGATGATGTCATTTACTTCAGCCATCTTCATTGGCATGCCTAAACAAAACATGTGAGCATGTCTAAACTTTTATTCAGAAGTTAGAGTTGATTACGAAGAAAGTTGGCCATTTCACAATGCGATAAACAAGGTGTGCTAAGACAGTAATCCATGAATTGTATTTTGAGCTGATCAGCAGCTTGAGAGATAATTTCCAAGAAAGATTTGCAGATTTCAGAGAGCACTGTGACGAACTGAAGCCGTTTGCAGATCCATTTGGAACTGATGCCACTGATGCTCCTGACACGTTCCAACTGGAACTAGTTTCGATCCAAAATGGCGATGACACGAAGATAGCTTTCGCAGAGCATGATCTTCTGGCGTTTTATAATAATAATAATAATAATAATGCATTTATTTTATATAGCGCTTTTCAGGAAGCCCAACGACGCTTCGACAGAGTGCAAAACATAATGCATAGCAAAACATAAAAACAATTGCAAAAAAAGAAGAATCAATAGGGAAATATTCAAAGCACAAAGGAGGGAGAAGGAGAGGAGATAGTCAGGGGTTAGATGCTGTGGGTTAAATGTTGAATGCAGTGTTGAACAGGTGGGTCCTGAGTGATGTTTTGAATGTGGTGAGTGAGGAGGAGTCTCTGATGGTGTGAGGTAGCGAGTTCCAGAGGGTGGGAGCAGCGATGGAGAAGGTCCTGTCCCCCCAGGATCTAAATTTGGTCCGGATGGGGGGGGGGGGGGGGGGGGGGGGGTTAGGAGGTTGGTACCAGCAGAGCGGAGGTTGCGGGTGGGAGTGTGTCTGGAGAGGAGGTCAGCCAGGTAGGATGGGGCCAGGTTATGGAGGGCTTTGTAGGTCAAGAGGAGGATTTTGTACTGGATTCTCTGGGAGATGGGGAGCCAGTGAAGCTTGTAAAGGACGGGGGTGATGTGGTCACGGGTCCGGGAATGGGTGAGTAGACGGGCAGCGGAGTTCTGAATGTATTGGAGTTTATTGGTGATTGTTGAGGGTGAACCATAAAGGAGGCTATTGCAGTAGTCCAGACGGGAAGTGATGAAGGCATGGATGAGGGTTTCTGCAGCCACGGAGGAGAGGGATGGACGGAGACGGGCGATGTTTTTCAGGTGAAAGAAGGCTGTCTTTGTGATCTGTTTAGTGTATTTGTCGAAGGAGAGGGTTTGGTCAAAGATGATGCCAAGATTCCGGATGTGAGGGGAGGTGGACACTGGGAAACCGTCGATGTTGAGGGCAAAGTTATGGGTGGACTTGGTGAGCGTTTTTGGGCCAATGATGATTATTTCAGATTTATCACAGTTAAGTTTGAGGAAGTTGATTTGAAGCCAGGATTTTATTTCAGTGATGCAGTTTGTCAGGATAGAGTGGGTGGCGGTGGAGATGGACTTGGTGGAGATGAAAAGCTGGATGTCATCGGCGAAGCAGTGGAATTGGAGACCATGACGGCGGATTAAGTGACCGAGGGGGGACAGGTAAAGGATGAAGAGGAGGGGGCCAAGAACTGAACCTTGGGGGAACATATAGACAATATTCCTTTAGAATATATAGACATATAGAATATATAGAATATATCGAACATATAGACAATTATAGACAATATGTTCCTTTAGATCTTATCCTAATCTATCAAAATGTGCCTTTGATTCATTGCCTTGTTTGGCAGCACATACTGCTGCGGACAACTTTTCTCAAGCATTAAAAATGTCAAAATAAAATCAGAACTTTTGACAGACGGACATTTATCCGGAATACTCCGCAACACCACATTAATAGTGTGGGCAGACACTGATTACTGCTGCAAGCAAACCCAATGCCAGATGTATCACCAAATCAGTTTAATATAGTGATTAGAAAGTAAGGTAATAAGTTAGTCTTCTCATTTGAAATGTGTTCACAAAAATGCACATTAGTTGTTTTTTAAAATAAATAGTACTTTTTTATGGGATCGAATACCTGGTGTGTACCCCGGTTTAGAATAGGTACACCGTATCCCTGCGTGTCGTAAGAACCACCTTTAGAGGCCATTTTCCCCGCAGTGCGGGGGTTGGCCTCTTTTGGGCACCGTGGTCCCCTTTTTTTGAAGCAATGTTTTACGGCCGGATGCCCTTCCTGCCGCCAACCCTGTTAGTCACCTCTTGCGACACACAGGGAATTACCAGTGAACTGGTACTCAATTTGCCGACCTCGGAAGGATGACAGGCTGAGTCAAGAGGCGACTAAAAGGGTTGGCGTCAGGAAGGGCATCTGGCCACAAAAACATTGCCTCAAAAAGAGAACCATGACAATTACAACTAAATATGGGCAGGGTACAGCCCGAAGTACCCCGTGGGGGACCCCACTCCCTCTCGTCAAAACTCAAGGTGGGGAACCCGATCGAAGCAAGGGTGGAAATCACTCCATTTATGACGAAACGTCTGATGCCCGACGTGGAGATCGGTTTCTGAGGTTTGGGACATGGAATGTAGGGACAATGACAGGGAGATCAGGAGAAGTGGTGGAAGTATTGGTCAGAAGAAGAGTGGACATATGTTGTGTGCAGGAGACGAGATGGAAGGGAAGTGGTGTGAGAATGGTGAAGGGTAGGGAGGGACAGAAATACAAGTTTGTGTGGCAAGGGTGCCCAGAAGGTGTGAATAGTGTTGGTGTCCTGTTATCTGAGGAGTTTGTAGACAGTGTGGTGAGTGTGACGAGAGTGAGTGAAAGGTTGATGATGGTGAAAATGATGATTGGAAAGTTCTTGATGAACGTCATCTCGGGATATGCTCCGCAGGTTGGTCGGAGCGATGAAGAGAAGGACAAGTTCTGGTGTGCGATAGAGAAGCTGATGGAAAACGTGAAATATGAGGAAGTTGTTGTGGGAGGAGGAGACCTAAATGGACATGTGGGAAGGAGTGTGGACAGTTTTGAGGGAGTTCATGGGGGTTACGGATATGGTGTGAGGAATGGAGAAGGTGAAAGGATTTTAGAGTTTGCTGATGGAGCTGATTTGTTGATTTGTAATACTCAGTTCCAGAAAGAGGATAATAAGCTTGTTACATACACGTCAGGTGGGTCGACGACAACCGTTGACTACCTGCTGGTGCGTAGGCGAGATAGGGGGCACATCCGGGACACAAAGGTGATCCCGGGGGAGGAGGCTGTTTCACAGCACCATTTGGTTGTCTACGACATAAGGGTGAAAGGTGCGAGGAGAGCTCGGCGGGTTAAGTACCAACCGAGAATGAAGGTGTGGAGGTTGAAAGAGGTGACAGTGAGGGAGGCATTAAAAGAGAGGCTGAGTATGGTAGAGGATGATGTGGTTGAGCTTGAAAGTGGTTGGATGTCAATGAAAGATAGACTGTTGGGAGCCGTTGGTGAGGTATGTGGATGGACAAAAGGACCACCGAGGAACTCGGAAACATGGTGGTGGGATGAAGTTGGAAAGAAGATTGACGAGAAGAGGAAGAAGTTCAAGGAGTGGCAGAAGGCGAAGGGTATGGGGGCAGAAAAGGCAGAGCATGAAAGTTATAAGGCAGCCAAGAAGGCTGCAAAGAAAGAGGTAGCAAAGGCGCAGGAGGCATGTCGGAAAATGTTCAGGGAACGCATGGATTTGGAAGAGGGTCAGAGAGCGGTATTCAGGATTGCAAAGCAGATAGCGAAAGAGAGGTGTGATGTGATGGGAGTGAGTTGCTTGAAGGATGAAGTGGGACAAATCGTTGTGGACCCACGTGGAATTAAAGGAAGATGGAAGAGATATATGGAAATACTGTTGAATGCAGAGAACGAATGGGATGGCAACATAGAGAGTAACCCAGTTTTAGGACTGGCAGAGAAGATAACCGAGAAGGAAGTTGAGGAAGTGATAAAAGTAATGAAGAGTAGAAAAGCGGGAGGGCCGACGGGAGTTGTGGGAGATATATTGAAGGCAGCGAGAAATTGGGGTGTGAAGAGAATGACAGAGATCTGCAATCTGGTGGTGAAAGAAGGCCGCATTCCAGTGGATTGGGAACCGAGTACCCTCGTCCCTCGATACAAGGGGAAAGGTGCAACAGCCTCCTCTTTGGTACGCCCTCAATAATCACCAATAAACTCCAATACATTCAGAACTCCGCTGCCCGTCTACTCACCCATTCCCGGACCCGTGACCACATCACCACCGTCCTTTACAAGCTTCACTGGCTCCCCATCCCCCAGAGAATCCAGTACAAAATCCTCCTCTTGACCTACAAAGCCCTCCATAAACTGGCCCCATCCTACCTTACTGACCTCCTCTCCAGACACACTCCCACCCGCAACCTCCGCTCTGCTGGTACCAACCTCCTGACCCCCCCCCCCCCATGCGGACCAAATTCAGATCCTGGGGGGACAGGGCCTTCTCCATCGCTGCTCCCACCCTCTGGAACTCACTACCTCACACCATCAGAGACTCCTCCTCACTCACCACATTCAAAACATCACTCAAGACCCACCTGTTCAACACTGCATTCAACATTTAACCCACAGCATTTAACCCCTGACTATCTCTTCTCCTTATCCTTCCTTTTGCTTTGATTATTTACCTATTGATTTTTGTCTTTTTGCACTTGTTTTTTTGTACACTGTCAAAGCGCCTTTGGGCTTCTTGAAAAGCGCTATATAAAATAAATGTATTATTATTATTATTAAAGGTGACCCTCTGGACTGTGGCTCGTATCGAGCGATAAAGTTATTGGAGCATGGAATGAAGGTATTGGAAAGGGTGTTGGCGAGGAGGATAAGGAAGAAAGTGAAGACTGACGAAATGCAGTTTGGATTTATGCCAGGAAGAGGAACGACAGACGCGCTTTTTTATTGTGAGGCAGTTGCAGGAGAAGTACATGGAGAAGAGGAAGAAGTTGTTTCTTGGGTTTGTTGATCTGGAGAAAGCATTCGATAGGGTTCCACGTGAAGTCGTGACATGGGCATTGAGGAAGTTAGGAGTGGAGGAATGGTTGATCAGAGTCGTGATGGCAATGTACAAAAGAGCGCGCACAGCTGTAAGGACGAAGGACGGGAACAGTGGTGAGTTTGAGGTGAAGGTGGGAGTGCATCAGGGGTCAGTACTAAGTCCACTACTATTTGTAGCTATGATGGAGGTGCTGGCTCAGAACGTAAAGGAGGGTTTACCGTGGGAGTTGTTGTATGCAGATGATCTGGTGTTGATTGCAGAAAGTATGGATGGAGTGAAGGAGAATATGAACAAGTGGAAGGAATGTATGGAGACAAAAGGTCTGAAGGTGATTATCGGAAAAACCAAGGTGATGGCAAGTGGTAAAGCATGTGGTGAGGTGGAAAGAACTGGGAAGTGGTCGTGTGCTGTGTGCAGGAAGGGTGTCGGAGTGAATTCCATTCAACGTACAATGTGCGCTGAGTGGGTTCATCAAAAATGTAGTGGTTTGAGAGGGTCATTAACCAGTGTGGCAGCTACATTCAAGTGTAAGGTGTGCACAGAGCGAGCTGCAGATGGAGGAAATGTTGAGTTGGATCTTGGAGACGGCATGAAGCTGGAAGGTGTGAAAACATTTTGTTACCTAGGAGACATGCTGAATGGAGAAGGTGGATCAGACTCGGCAACGGTTGCTAGAGTGAGATGTGCATGGAAGAAGTTTCGGGAACTGAGTGGCGTGCTGACAATGAGGGGAGTGTCGTTGAAGCTGAAGGGAAAGGTGTATGCTGCATGTGTGAGAAGTGTTATGATTTATGGGAGCGAGACATGGGTAATGTCTCGCTCCCATAAATACGTTGAGCAGCAACGAAGGCTGGAAAGGGTGGAAATGCGAATGGTTCGGTGGATGTGTGGAGTATCGTTGAGAGAGAGGAAGATGATGGGAATAGAGCGAAAAGATGAGAGAGGAAGATGATTGGAATAGAGCGTTGCGAAAGATGATGGGAATAGAGCCTGTGATGGATGCTGTGAAGAGGAACAGTTTGAGATGGTTTGGTCATGTGTTGAGGAAGGATGAAAGTGACTGGTTGAGAAGAGTGATGGAAATGAATGTGGAAGGAAGTAGAGGACGGGGAAGACCAAGAAAGACTTGGCTAAAGATGGTGGAAGAAGAAATGCGGGCAAGGGGGTTAACAAGGGGAGATGCAGAAAATAGGGCAAAATGGAAAAGATTGTCATGGGGACTGCAAGGCTAACCTCCGTTCTTGCAGGGAAAATGGCCTTAAAATGCATGTTGTTGTTTGTTATTGTATGGGATCGAATGCTTGATCTTTTCGAAATTTGCTCACCAGCCCACTATGTGAGGCAAAAATAGCAATGTGGCCCCTTACGGAACAAAGGTTCGACACCCCTGGTCTAGATCGATTCCAGAGGTAGTTAAACTAAGTGGCTGACACTACTCCTACATCATCCGGTAACTCATTCAAGCAATTCACGACACTCTGCCTGTAAAAGATCAGTCTGACCTACAGTCTTGACCTCATCTTAGAGGTTTAACGAATTGCCTCGGACGGACCTGGAGCTTGCTAGTTGAAAAGAACTGTTCACAGAGACTGTACTTTCACCTTCCTTGTCCTAAAGCTTGTACACTCAATCAGTTTCTCTCAAAAGTCTTTGCTTGAGTGTATACAGATTCAGCCTCTGGAGTCGCTCTTCATACTCCAAATGACCGATACAAGGTAGGGCCTACACACCTGTTTAGAATAGTCTAGGTGAGGTTGAACATCTGTCCTGCACAATGTTATGAAGCCTTCCAGGTATAAAAAGTTAAAACTCCTTGTTTAATATGGACTGAAGTCTTCTTCTTATTTGTTCGTATGCAGGACAAGGCTGCGCAGTAGCATCATTGACTGAGGGCGCAGCTGTGCTGCTGATGCAATGCCCTCCGTTGGTTAGGGCAGGATTTTGGAATTTAGAAACGGTGTCGGCGATAGCTCGCAAACTCTTCACGGAGGACACCATGGGCTCTTTAACGATCGCCAACTAACACCAGCGGACGCCAGTTTAACGTCCATCCGAGGGACGGCACACACATTGATGAATCACCCTACCTGCGAAACACTGGGATGACAGTTTATTACCTTGGTCAGGATTCAAACCCAGGTAATAGATAGCTTAGAGGTGAGAGGGCGTACCTCTCGGCCATCCTGCCAGCCCTATGGACCCATCATACTATAATTCACCAAATGTCCGTCCGTCCGTTCGAAGGTACCGCAAAAACGGCTCAACCGATCGCAACGATATTTTGGGTGGGTATTCCTGGGACCCCTGGGAGTAAAATAGGCTAGTATATTATTTTTCCAATTTTTCCAAACACGATGGAATAATATTTACCGATATGAACAGCGATGTGGCTTTTGTTGAAATTCTACAAATACTGTTTATTCTACGTACCAGGAGAGAGTAGATCGACTCCTGACGAAGTCTTCCTGTATAAACGTGTGGCTCCGAAGTAACACGGCAGCGTGTGCAAAGCGACTGAGAAACAGGTGTAGCGGCCGCTTCCGTGTTACAGATTCGGCGCGCACTCTTCACACATAAACGTGCGACTGAGAAAGACGTGTAGTGGCCGCTTCCGTTTTGCAGAATTCAATCTTTTTTCAAAATGGGCGCCATGTACTGTTTAGATTTTGATGATTTGCACGTGATATGATTCAACGGATGTTTATATGAATCGTTTAAAATAAAAAAGCCTTCAATTTCTGAAATTTTGCCTTTTCATTTGGGCTTCCCAAATGAAGCCCCGCCCATGCCATAGGGCGGGTACCGTTGCTAGTAGTAGCCGGCGAAGCCGGTGTTGTGAATAAACGCGTACGTATTATGTTGAAAACCAGATTATGCTGGATCCCTTGGCTTGAGAATTCCGAAGCTGTGACGCACCAAATCGCTCAATGGAGGCCGCCATCTTGCGGATGCGGAAGTATGCATAACAAATTGAAAAAGGTTCAATAGGAGTTTGTTTCACCCGTCTTTGTTTGATTCACAATCTTATGCACCTCTAATTTGTAATTAAAATACTTTAAGACCAACCTCGGCCCGTACGGGCCTGGTTATCTTCAACGAAAATCGTCACCAAACACCGGAACCAATGAGATTCGAGCATTTGAAAAAATATTTCAAAAAAGCTTATTACGCGTTTCGGAGGCTGAAAACGGCGTCAAATATTCTATAATTGACGAAGAATTCTTTTTTAGAAATCTCGCGGCCGTAGGGGATAGTTTATCATGGCCAGAAATATCCGAAGTTGAGACGGAATTCACCAAATTAATCAAGAAGTAAATTTTATCAATTTTAATCTCATCCAGAATGCAAATGGTGTCATTTTAGGTCTTAATTTGCAAAATTTTGTGAGCTGACCAATCAGCGATCAGCTTAGGCCAGCCAATCAGCACCATCGACACGGTTTGATTAACGACAGTCACACATTGCCTTTGAAACGGCGCTATCGTCTGATCTGTCGGCACTGATCTTACTGCAAGCTAACTTCTTCTGGTGGAGGAAGCCGCAGTGCCCGGAGAGAACCAGCCCTGACAGCGACTGAAGTTAGAAGACGACACACATACTGTGAAAACGTATGTTAAGCCCAGTTAAAATTTCTTAAAATAGGCCCTAAGCTAGCACATCGTATAGTTACTTCCTGAAGCTTCTTGTGACATTTATTGTATGCAGGTATTGGGGAGGACTGTCTGCTCTTCTCTTTTACAAAGTCTTACCAGGTACGGTACCTACTACACCTACCTACTACCAACTACCTAACCTACTGATGCCATAGTGATGGGTAAAATAGTGACAAGAGGCTTTGGCTTCGCCGGCTCATTGCGGCTTTGCAGTCGGGTACTATTACAAATGCAGCTTTTTGAAACCTATCAAGATGGAACGAATGAACGTGGTGTTGACACAGCACAGGCATGGTGGGCCAAACGGCCTCCTCCTGCATCCAACTTTCGTGTATTCCTTGCAGTAATAATGTTTCAATTCACAAAATCCATGTGCATTTAACTTCTACTTGGATAGTACAAAATCGATCTCGTCATCGATAGAAGCAAGTGAGTACGGCCCAGAAAAGGGGAACCATCAGGTAGGAACAACAACACGACAGCACCTGGAAAAGTACGAAATCAAATTGGAAAAACATTCCAGTGGAATATCAATATCATTACCATCGTGTGCTCTTGGCTGGAACTTCACTTGGTATCCCCAGGGGTCTAGAATTTCATCAAAGACAAGACAAAACAAAACTTAAATTAGAGAAACGAATCAATCCAGGTAGTGTGCAAAAAGGTTTGTATCGGTTGTAAATGTAACAACAATCCAGGTGGACCGTCACCTTTAACATCACCTTGGGAGGTTTAAATTCCGAGCACCAAGTTGAAGCGCGCACAGGCCGCAAACAGAGCACCCACCCACCGTGCCCTTTGACCCCTTCAAGCGACCATCACGTCACCCGAAGGTGACGTTTAAACCTTCAATCCACCGACGTGGAAAACCTCTGAGGAAATCAAAAAAAAAATCGCAATGTATGTTTCCTACTGTATGCGGTTTCCGGAACCGAAGCGTCGCCAGAGGGGGGAGAATAAAATAACGAAAGGAGGAGACCGGATGAGGTGTTTGATATCGGATGAGGAGCAAAACAAACGTCGCGAGAATAATTAATGAAATGCTTGCGTTTTCGTGAGTCGCTCGACGCGGGTCGGAGGAGGTCGGAGCCGCGGACGGGACGACAGGAGGTTTGACCTTGTGCGCAGGTTCGTTTGCAAATCTTCCTCATTTTTCACTGTTTTGAACCGGATTTTCCTCTGCTTCTTGCACGTCAATTGCATTTGACGAGTGAGTGTGAACGATTATAATCAACAGGCTACATGTGTAATATAACAAGAAGGCAGTGTATAGTACAGACATGTGAAGTGTGATTAAAGGGAAAAGGTAATTTGATCTCTTCAAAACCAACTTGTCTCCTTTGAATAATAATATTTTTTATAAACGTAAATGTAAATTTTAAAGAGAGGAAGTGTGTAAATGATTGCTTGAAAAGTAAGTGTTTGGAAAATGTACTTATGCCTGGTTTTACAAATCTTCCTCAGATATAAAATACGTTATGTATGTCGTGTTGTGTAAAATAAATTCAGCGAAACGTGATTTGCTATAGGAGGAAGAAGGCATTCGCCGAGCTAACAGTACATTGCGATACAACCTTTGTAAACCACGGATGAATACACCGCCCGCTATACCGCTGCTTTTGCGATTGTGTGAAATCGTGGGAAAATATGATTTCAATGATTGAGCAAATGTAGCTCCGTGAAGGAGGATAATATACAGTGTACAGAGAATGAATATAGCAAAAAGAACGTTCAACAAGTACAGATACATTCAAAGTACATCGCCCCCATACCAAATAATTAAATATCCTGCAGCGCGGCATTGCAGGCGCCCGGCAAATACCGCAGTGCAGCTCATAGAGACTGCATTGGGAGGGAGAGGTGTACAATAATTGATTGATTAATTGTATAATTAAAATAAAGATTATCACAAAATATTTTCTTAATCAATATTGGCTAATAACATAACTAAACCACAAGTGCTTCATCCGAAGATGTATTTAAAAAAAAAGTAATTAAATAAGTCATCAATAAATAATTAATCGATGAAATGATTAATCAATAAATCAAAAATATCCTTGATAGCCACATCACTTGGTCACTGTCATGTCCAAATATTAGCTTCCTAACTCAAAAGGTGCCTGAGATATTGGTCAAATGAGAAAGAAAATAAATAAATGATTAATAATGAAAATAAATAAATAATCATTAAAAAATTAAATTACTAATAAATTCGGTCATAGAACATATAAACCACCACCATTTCATCAGAATCTGTAACTTAAAAAAAAAAAAATTTTTTAGTCATTAATCCAATAATTATATAATTAGTCGATTAATCATTAATTGATTCATTGATAAATTAATAAATCAAAAATAGCCTTTGCAGCCAAATCACCTGGTCATTGGCATGTCCAAATATCAGTTTCCTAACTCAAAAGGTGCCTGAGTTAATGGTCAGAAGAGAAAGGAAATTTAATTAATTAAATAATTACTTAATTAATCGCTAATAATTCAATAACTCTTCAATTAATTGATTAATCAAAAAACAAAAAATACGATTTTTGACAAAGGACTTGCTCACGGTTGTGCCCAAATTTCAGCTTCCTAGCTCAAAGGATGGCTGAGATATCGTCTGGACAAAGAAGAAAGAAAGAAAGAAAGAAAGAAAACAAGAAAGAAAACAAGTAAAGATACATTCAAAGTACACCGCCCCCATGCCAATTAATTAAATATCCTACAGCGCGGCATTGCCGGGGCGCCTCCGGCGCCTGGCAATACCGCAGTGCAGCTCATAGAGGCTGCATTGGGAGGGAGAGGTGTACAATAATTGATTGATTAATTGTATAATTAAAATCAATAAAAGATTATCACAAAATATTTTCTTAATCAATTGGCTAATAGCATAAGTAAACCACTGGTGCTTCATCCGAAGATGTATCTTTTAGAAATTTAATTAAACAAGTCATTAATAAAAAATAATTAATTGATTGATTAATCAATAAATAATTAATCGATTAAATGATTAATCAATAAATCAAAAATATCCTTGATAGCCACATCACTTGGTCACTGTCATGTCCAAATATTAGCTTCCGAGCTCAAAAGGTGCCTGAGATATTGGCCAAATGAGAAAGAAAATAAAGAAATGATTAATAATGAAAATAAATAAATAATAATCATTAAAAAATTAATTATTAATCAATTCGGTCATAGAACACATAAACCACCACCATTTCATCAGAATCTGTAACTTTAAAAAAAAAAATTTTTTTTTAGTCATAATCGAATAATTAAATAATTAATTAATCGATTAATTGATTAATTGATTAATTCATAAATCAAAAATAGCCTTTGCAGCCAAATCACCTGGTCATTTGCATGTCCAAATATCAGCTTCCTCACTCAAAAGGTGCCTGAGATAATGCCCAGAAGAGAAGGAAATATCTAAGTACTTAATTAATTGCTAATAATTAAATAACTAATCAATTAATTGATTAATCAAAAAGCAAAAAATACTCTTTTTGACAAAGTACTTGCTCACTATTGTGCCGAAATTTCAGCTTCCGAACTCAAAGGATGGCTGATTTTTTTATATATATTTTTTATACAAGATCGAGGCTCGTGAAAGAGCTAACATTAATCACACAGAAAGACAAACCGACACATAAAACATGGGGAGGGGTAGACAAGATGGGGCGAGAGTGGGAGGAACACAAACACAACATCTGAGAGCAGGGACATCGAGAGATCAGTGGGAGGGAGAGGGCTTTGGGGGGGGGGGGTGGAGGCATAGGAAGGGGGTGGGGAGGGGTGGGAGAGGTATAAAACATATGGACACTGCCGGGACTTCCAGGAAAGAAGTTGGACTTCCAAACAAGGTGGATCTGGGGTGAATTGGTGGGGGTAGAAAAGATCAAGGTTTTGGATGGGGAAAGAAAACAGATGGTGTAGTGCAGCAGATAAACACAAAAATTGTGCATTTTATGAGAGAAGCATGAAATTTTAAACATAGTTAGTGCATACCATAAGGTTTATTTTCAGATGTGGAGGGAAGTCATCAATGTTTGGACTCTGTGTCCTTCTTGTCAGGAGAGAAGGACACAGAGTCCAGGAGCAGTTGGGTTCGACTGGGTAAGGTGGGAACAGAGAGAGATGGGTTTGGGACACAGGATTTTGAGGCAAACACAGAGTTGAGGCATTCGGCTTAGTCACGTGCGGTGTCAACTGTGTAGCCATTTGAGGTAAGGGAGGGGATGGAGGGGGAACAAACACCAGAAACGGATTTGACCAGACGCCACCAGGATTTGGAGGAAGGAGACAGGTTTGAGAGTTCATTCTTGAGTGTGGAGAGATAGTGCTTCCTGGCACTCATGTGGGTAGACACACACACTTGTTCCGAGCTTGGTGGAAGGAACTGAGATTGCCTTCAGGTGGATTAGCCTTCCAAGAGGCAAAGGCAAGTTGTTTCAGGGCAACTGCCTCACCACAAGATTCAGTGTACCATGGATGGGAGGAAGAGTAAGACAACTGAAGACGAGATGGGATAAATCTGTGCATGAGCGAGAGCAGTTTGCTTTGGAAGAATTCCCAGGAAGAATTGATGGCAGATGCAGTAGAGATGGGAGACCAGTCCAGATGATTGATGGCTGCTTGCAGACTGTGCCAGTCAGCCTGAGTGAAATGCCAGACTTGTTGGTGCTGAGGAGGCTCTCTGAGAATGGCCAGAGAGATGTCCACTTTAACAAGCACATGATCAGAAGAACAGATTGGGGCAGAAGAAGAGCACAGACATTAGCAGGGAAGTTTGTCATAACCAAGTCTAGAAGAGAAGATACACCATTGGCTGAGATCCGAGTCGGGAAATTGACAGATTGTGTCAATCCCAGTGAGTCGCAGAAGTCCTTTGCTGAGGAGCCATGGCTGGTGAGAGATGAACCCACACCCAGCCAGCTGGCATGATGACAGTTGAAGTCGCCACATATGAGGAAGAGAGAGTTGGGATGAGTGGATAGAAGTTGGTCCATATTGTCAGACAGTGAAATGTAAATGGAGTCATCACTGTTTGGAGGACGGTACAGAACACATATGAACAAAAGATGGGAGCAGAGAGGAAGCCTTAGCCAGAGGTACTCCTGGGGGTGAGGTGGAGAGAGGGCAGTGCAGGGCGAGTGAGAAATAGAGTTTTTGATAAAGATAGCCACCCCACCACCAGGACGAGGCTCAGGTCTATCATACCGGAGGAGGGAGTAACCAGGAGGAGATATTAAGGAATCAGAGACATCTTGAAGGAGGAAAGTCTCTGTTAAGCAGATCAAGTCTGGATTGTCCGAAGCAACCTGTATGGAGAGATCAGTCAGGTTTGAGCGAAGGCCCCGGATGTTTGAGGTCCATACCGTTAAAGAAGATAGAGGGGGAGCATCGGGTACAGGACAGGGGAGGGGAGGAGTAGGGTAAGATGAAGGATGAGAGGGGGAGGTAGGGAGAGCAGTTGATAGTGTGTCAGAGATTACAGAAGAGTTCCAAGAAAGGGAAGGATGAGGAGGATGAAAGGTTTGGTGGTGAAGGGATGAGGCACAGTGAGGGGTTGTTTGAGGGGGGGCAGAGGAAAGTAGAAGGGGAGGAGGCAGCTTTGAGGAGGAGGAGGGGGGAGGGAGAATTGGAGAGGAATGGTATGGGAGGGGTTGGGGTGGAGTTTTGAAGGGGAGGAGTGCGGGGGGAGTTTAGGAGGGGAGGGGCAAGGGGGGGTTTAGGAGTGGAGGAGCAAGCAGGGAGTTTAGGAGCGTAGGGGCAAGGGGGGGGATTTGGAGGGGAGGGGCAAGGGGGGAGTTCAGGAGTGGAAGGGCAAGGGGGGAGTTTAGGAGTGGAGGGGCAAGGGGGGAGTTTAGGAGTGGATGGGCAAGGGGGGAGTTTAGGAGTGTAGGGACAAGGGGGGGGGATTTGGAGGGGAGGGGCAAGAGGGGAGTTTAGAAAGTGGATGATTAATGAAAGACGAACATTGATAACAAATTGGGTTTATTGTGATTTTCAAGTCAGCAATCCGATTAAGAACGATGGAGGAGGGATGGAATGAATGTGAATTTAGAGCATGCAGTGATTTAGAGTTATAAGGGATTGAATTTATTTTTTTTGAAGTGGAATGAGTTGGAGAGGAAATTGAAAGAAGCCTTTTAAATATGAAGAAAAACAGCGTGTTGTAATATACCACTGAATAAAACACTGAAGGGGAAAGTTTAAACATATTTAAATAATATTTAAACAGAACCGTGAACAATCTTAAATGCAAAAAATTCCAACGGAGGGAGGGCCGAGAGGGACCACCACGGGTCACGTGAACAGGGCAAAAGGTGGATGGCAAGGAGATAATGGGGGCGGGGCGAACAGCACACCTGGACAGAAGTACAGGATGAGACAACAGCACACGTGGAGAAAGGAAAAGAAATGTTTTTGGTTATTTATTTATTTTTTTGGTTTTTTTTTTGGGGGGGGGGGGGGGGGGGAATTTAAAATGTCAGACAAAGAGTGTTATGTTCGGGGTAGAAGGGAAAAATCTAAGAGCCAAGCAAAGCACGAAGTAGGGGACTTAAGTTAACAAACACCGAGGGGGGTACAAGGCCGCACACGAGGAGCAGAACACGATTAATTACGGTATTTGCCAGACGGTATTTAAAACGTTAGACAAGTGGTCGATGTTCGGGGAAGTTAGGGGGAGAAGTGAAAATCTAAGAAATAAGCAATACAGCGAAGGAAAGAACTTAAATTCACAAAACACCGATGGGGGGGAGGGAAACAAACAAATATCACCCGGACAACCAAGAAAACAAACAAGAAAACAACCAGAGTGAAAACTGAGTACTCCCTTTCACCATGCGTCACTGCCGAGCTCGTCACTGCCGAGCCCGACAATGACGTTTTGCAGCGCCTGGAGATGACATAGGAAAGGAGCGGTGTACAACAAACAACCAGAGTGAAAACTGAGTACGGTACTCCCTTTCAGTGTGCGTCACTGCCGAGCCCCCTTCGGTGCCCGACAATGACGTTTTGCAGCGCCTGGAGATGGCATAGGAAAGGAGCGGTGTACAACAAACAACCAGAGTGAAAACTGAGTACGGTACTCCCTTTCAGCGTGCGTCACTGCCGAGCCCCCTTCGGTGCCCGGCAATGACGTTTTGCAGTGCCTGGAGATGGCATAGGAAAGGAGCGGTGTACAACAAACAAACAAACAACCAGAGTGAAAACTGAGTACTCCCTTTCAGCGTGCGTCATTGCCGAGCACCCTTCGGTGCCCGACAATGACGTTTTGCAATGCCTGGAGATGGCATAGGAAAGGTGCGGTATGCAATAGTTTTATTGTTATTCGAGATAAAGTACCGGTACTGACATAGATTTGATATGAATACATGCATTGGACTTGTAAGTTTGTTTATTTAAGTTTTTATGGTATTCAGTAAAAGTTTATAATTGAAAAAGCTGGACGTACAAATCGGTAGAGCCGATGTTTCGGCGAGAATCCATTCGCCATGTTCGCAGCAGATGTTGAAGTGAAATGGAGAGAAAAGAGAAGATGAGAAGAAGTGAAGAAGAAGAAGAAGACATCCTGAAGTGAAAAAGGGGAGTGGATTTTCGCCGAAACGTCGGCTCTCCCTCCCGACTTGTGGAAGTCCAGCTTTTTCAATTATAAACTTTTACTGATTTAATATTTAATTCGACTGAATGAATCATAGCAACCTGCATCGATTTTTACCTCCGCCACAAAAACGATACATAGCAGGATATCTCAAAAAGTTGTGGATGGATTTGGACGAAACTTTGTGGAGAGGGTGTGTGTGTGACAAGGTCTAATCGATTCGATTTTGGTGAAGATATGAATATCGATTCGGATATGAGAATTATTTAATTTTTTATGTGATTCTTTACCATTGGGAGATAGGGCCCAAAACGATACATAGCAGGATATCTCAAAAAGTTATGGTCAGATTTGGACGAAACTTGTTGGACTGGTTGGGTGTCTGACAAGGACGATTTGATTCGATTCGATTTTAGTGAAGATATGAATATGCATTCGGATATGAGTGAGTCATTCAGTCATTCAGCCTTCTCATGAGTGAATTTGGATAAAAAAGGGAAGGGATGGAGGGGCAGCACACTCCAGAGACAGACCTAACAAGGTGCCACCAGGTTTTAGAGGAGGGAAACAAGTTTGAAAGTTAATTCTTGAGGTTGGACAAATGTTTTCTGGCTCTTCTGAGAGTGGACACACTTGTTGTCGACTTTATGGAATGATCTGAATTTCCCTACCAGGAAGAAAAGACACGTTGCTTCAGAGCAACTGCCTTGCCACAGGATTCAGTGTACCATGGGCGTGAAGAAGGGTAGGATAACTGAAGACGAGATGGGATCGATCTGTGCATAAAAGAGAGCAGGTTTCTGTGGAAGAAATCCTCGGATGAGTTCATATCAGGTGCAGTAGATATACGAGACGAGTCCTGAAGTGAGATGGCTGCTTGCATTCCCTGTCGGTCTGCCTGAGCAAATTGCCAGACTCGTGGGGCTTGAGGCAGGTCTCTGAGAAATGCCTGAGATATGCTGATTCTCAAAAGCATGTGATCAGATGAACCAATTCTAGCAGAGGAAGAGCAGGAGACATTGACCGGGAGGTTTGTCAACACCATAGGTAGAAATAAAATATTTGGGGGGAAAAGAATCAAACCGAGGAATACGTAGACTAAAGGGACATAATTTTCATAGTTGCCATCTGAGGAGCGGATAAATTAGGCCTTGAACAAGACGAACAAATAATTCAACAAATACAGCAGAAATAAGGTAATATTGAACATGGAGTATTGAATGGGATATATCAGCAACACCTGGACGAAGATATTACAGAAATGGCAAACTTAGCTTTAATGAGTTGGTAACGGCAGCTGCGGATTTGACTAGCATGTGGAAAAATCCCCGAACCGAAAAAAATCCGATTCCTGCCCAGTCCTGCATGGTTATGTGGTGCGCAGTGAGCGTGACATGGGAGACACACAAGTTGCCATGAGGAAGGACCCGAATGAAGACCCAAACTGTGTGTGCAAGCTTCGTGCAGGGAGCAGGTTTCTCTCTGCCTCTGTCGTTCTTGTCTCTTTCTCTGCGTCTCATGACCCCTGAGTGCAAGCAATACGTTGTTTGCTTATCATGCCAAATTAACCCGGCGGACGTCAGCTTTTCATCCCATCCCCGTGGGTCGAGCGACCATCATGGAAGATGCTCGGCCATCACAATATATAGTGCTTTCCCTTTCCCACTTGGTGAGTGATAATTGTGTCCAACAAAATCATGTAGTTTTTGTGCCTCAGTGGAGCCTGATGGAATTAATTTATTCATTTCAGGAATTCCAAGCTGGGACTTCATCCCATGCCCCTCATTAGCAGGATATAAATAGATCTGCCAGTGTCAGTCCTGCCAGTAGAGCCGCTTATGCTGTTGTTGTCCATTGCATTTCAAATCCAACCCATGTATGTGTTGTGATATGTACTTGAAAAGAGAGAGAGTGAGGAGGAGGAAAAAGAGGATGAGAGGATGGCCTAGGCCCTAGAGGTATCAGCCTTTGAGCTGTCTAGTCTGCGTTCAACTTTTGGTCCAGGTACAAACTGTGATATTGATGTCTTGCAGGTAGGGCGAGGCATCAATGGATGTACTGTCTATGGATGGACATTTAAGTGGGAGTCCTGTCTGCCAGAGTTAGTTGGTGGATGTTAAAGGTCCCCGGTCGGTGTCCATAGCGAAGAGTTGCAAGCTTTTTTTTCTTTTTTTTTTGTATACAGGGTCGAGGCTCGTGAAAGAGCTAACATTTATCAAACAAACAAATCAAACAAACAAGCAAACAAAGTATATAAAAAGGGGAGCGGTCGACAAGATGGGGAGAGAAGGGGAGGAAGCACACAAACAACATTTGAGAGCAGGGACATCGGGAGATGTTTTTGGAGGGAGAGGGCCTGGGGGGAGGCAGGATAGGTATAAAACGCAAGGACACCAAGGACTTCCAGGAAAGAAGTCAAAAGTCACCTCAAAAAAGTGGATTTGGGGTGAAATTAGCGGGGGTAGAAAAGATCAAGGTTTTGGATTGGGGAAGATAAGAGATGGTGGTGAACAGCCGTTTTAAAGACATGGAGGGAGGAGTGGGATTGAAGAGAGTGAGGGAGTTTGTTCCAGAGGCGGGAGAAAAGAGGAATGAAGGAGTGAAGGTGAGCAGAGAGTCTTGATTTTGGCAGTTTAACCATAAGAGGGTTGCAGGCAGATCTTGTGCGACCTGCAGGAATATTTGGGGGACAGAGCCCAGAGAGAGCTGGGGGAGCAAGGCCGGAGAGGAGTCGGGAGAAGACGGAAAGACCACCAACCTGCCTGCGGTGATTAAGTGAAAGGCCCTCGGAGATAGCGTCATCGCGGGAGATTCCAATGATGCTGAACGCTTTGGTTTCAACAGCGTGAAGACGAGCTAGGTGTGAGGCAGGAGCACCAGCCCAGAGGGGAGAGCAGTACTCCATTGAGCTGCGGATGAAAGCCTTGTATGTGGTGAGGAGCTCAGGTGTGCCAAGGAAGGACTTCGCACGACGGAGGATGCCCAGTCGGCGACTGGCTTTGGAGGCCAGCTTGGAAATGTGGTTTTCCCAGGAAAGATCATGGCAGATAGTGAGACCCAAAAGCTTGAGTGACAGAACATCTTGGAGAGGATTATTCAGAAAGTAGATGGGAGGGTTGTCCCGTCGGTCTTTTCGGAGAGACATCGTAAGAGTGTGAGATTTGTCAGGATTGAAAGATATGTTCCACTTGTTTGCCCAGTCTGTGATTTTGTCCAGGTCTGCAGAGAGTGAGGAGGCTGCAGACTGCCGATCTGAGGGATGAGGAATGGAGCGGCAGAGAGTGGAGTCATCAGCAAAGAGATCGAGAGGATTTTCAAGTGTCAGAGAGATCATTGATGAAGACCAGAAAAAGCACAGTGCCCAGAACACTGCCTTGGGGAACTCCAGCCTGAACAGGAAGAGGAGATGAGAGAAACCCATTCAGGGCCACACGTTGACTACGACTAGAGAGGAAGTCCGCCAGCCATGCGTGGAGATTTCCATGGATTTCCATGGAAGCTATTGCCGACACCCTGACCAAATTCCAAATGCCTGCTCTATCCTAGAGTGTTGCATCGGTGGCCATGCAATCAGCCAATTATGCTATGATCGCAGTCTTGTGCTGCGTATGAAAGATGGACAAGTGGAATACGATGAGTAGGAGGAGGAGCAGCAGAAGGATGAGGTGGTGTGCATGTGCATGTTTATGCATGTAAACATATAATTGGCACAACTCTCTCTACGTAAGCTTCAAACAATATTATGAGGAAAACATATACACTATGGTGAATTAATCCCTAGGTAGCTCATCTGTGCAGTGGTATTCTCTGGACTCAAGTCATTTACCTTATATAGATGCAATTTGTTTTGCACTACTTGCTTCCATTCCCCAATATGAGCCGAGAATGGGAAATCCCCTTTAGTTTGATTATCTTTATATGTGTTTTCATTTATTTATTTGTTATTCTGCAGCCTGTAGGTGCTTAGCTGCATCACTTTATGGGGGTGCAGCTGTGCCGCTGAGGCAATGCCCTCTTACCTGCTAGCTGGTACTCATATTGTCAACCTCGGAAGGACGACAGGCTGGGTCGACCTGCCTGGTGTTAATTCAACGGGATGACAAGGGGCTTGAACTCAAGACCCTAGGATCTTAAGCCAGCCACCTTAACCGTTAAGCCGACTCAAGCTTTATTTTCATTTGATCAGCACTTGGTCAGCTTCAAATTCATTTGATCTGCCAGCAACCCTTTTCTGGTGAAACTGCCAAAATCAAGACTCTCTGCTCACCTTCACTCTTTCATTCCTCTTTTCTCCCGGCTCTGGAACAATCTCCCACACTCTCTTCAATCCCACTCATCCCTCCAGGTCTTTAAAACAGCTGTTCACCACCATCTCTTATCCATCCAAAACCTTGATCTTTTCTACCCCCGTTAAAACACCCCAAATCCGCCTTTTTCAATTCCCAACTTCTTTCCTGAAATTCCTAGAAGTGTTCATTTGCTTTAAACCATGTACCCCTCCCTCAGCCCTCTCCCTTCCACAGATCTACTGATGTCCCTGTTCTCTACTGTTGTGCTTGTGTGCTTCCCTCTCTCTCCCCCTCTTGTCTCCCACTCCCTTCATTGTATGTTTTATGTGTCTGTGCATGTTTTCATGTTCAATGTGTTAGCTCTTACATGAATGAGCCTCGATTCTGTATCCAAAAAACCCCCAAAAAACTGTTTGTATTGCCTCTGCTATCACTCACTGCTCAACATCAACTTTTGGCCTTGCTTGTCTATTTCACTGAACTAATATATGGAGTTTGGAGCATGCTTAGCAAGGGGGGGATGAGGGATGGAGGGAAAGGAGAGGGATCATTGCAGAAGGATACATGGAGATGAGGTATGGGATGAGGGTGGGAGTATTTCTGATTCATAAAAGATAGGGATGGTGAATGTTGTTAGTTTGAGGGAGATAGGGTTGTTTGTTCACGCTTTTGCTTGTAATTGGTGGAGGTGATGAATGACACTTAACTTTACCAAGTAAAGGGCAGCATTAAATGAGGAACAATTTGTTATGGAAATGGAGGTGAAGAGTGTAAGATGAACTTGATGGTTTACCAAATTCAAACTTGGGCGGAGATGTAGAGATCCACTGTGGTGTGGCAGGAGACGTTAATGGAAATGGAGAGAGCTTCGAGCGAAAAGTGATACATTAGGGGCTGCTTAGCTTGGGGTATTAATACTCCTGTGCGCTCTCCTCTGATTCCATTGCTTACTCGCCTTTTATCTACATTCTCTCTCGCTCTCTCTTGCTCGCTCTCTCTCTCTCTCTCTCGCTCTCTCTCTCTCGCTCTCTCTCTCCTTACACATTGTTCCATTCTCAATTACCCCATTCTTTACATTTGCCTCTGTGTTCCCACTTGTGTCCAGACCTTGCTCTGCTTTCCAGGTAAGTTTTGAAGTTGTCTTCTGAATTTTCCTCATTTAGAATAGTGAGCTCAAATCTTCATACTTTCTTGGGAATAGCAAAAGTAATTTGTCAATAAAGCATCCGGTTTGGATGATGTTTGTTCGATTAAAACTCACTTTTTAGACTGTTCTCTATATTGTTTGGGTATTGCATATGTATTGCATATAAGCATATTGCATATTGCATATTGCATATAAGTTTGGGTATTGCATATGTTTATTCACATACTGTATGTACGTGTGTATGTATGTATCTGAAGGATTGTTATTTTGTGTATTAATATATAATCACCTCAAAGTACAATTTATATTATGTTGTTATTATAGGCTATAATCATGTATAAAATATCAAGTATACTGTTATTTTATAGTAAGGTTCTTGGCTCATGCAGATGTTAAACGACAAAAGGCAGCAGATTCACAAACTAGCAAATGTTTGATTTTACTGTGAATAGTGTGCTAATTGAAGATCAAAAGTGCTTGGCCAATGTCCCTCAAGTTTTGCATATATGCTCAGGGTAGCGATGGGCAGGTCCTGGGAGCATCATAAATTTGGCATCCTACCCCACCCCCTCCCCTGAGCATGGGGAGATGACACCTAAGTGGTGGGTTGTTCGTGTGCAGCCACCGGGCCGCTAGTTGCATCATTTTTCTGTGAGCGCGTCTGCCGCTGCCGCAATGCCTCTCTATAACCAGTCATCAGGTGCTCATTTTGCCGACCTCGGAAGGATGACCGGCTGAGTCAACCGCACCTGGCGTTATTTCAACGGGATTCAAACTCAGGACCTTAGGATCCCAAGCCCGCCGCCCTAACCATTCGGCCAACACCAGGTATTGACACCTAAGTTAGGGTATATATTAATATTTGTGCAGCTATGTTGGTACTTTTGAAAAAACTATCACGTTTTGCTCTACACTTTGTAACAACTAAGGAGCAATATGCACCATGTCTTACCAGGTCGCGTTTTATTACATATCACAAGAATAGTGACGAGATCACAACAGTGCAAGATGATGCCCATTTCCCCTCCCCTCTCCCCCATATGGCTTGTCCACAGTATGACATGACATCAACGCATTTTTCCCTTTAAGTAAATCTGACTGTGACATTAGACATCAATGAAGAACACGATAATGCGAACTGCTAGAATTAGCAAATTTGGCACAGAGCTTCATATTGCACACATAGACCCAATTATCACAATACCCATATGGCCTATTGCCACAGCGTGAATAAATAAATATATTCCTGTACTAAATTTCATTTGATATTTTACTTTGCGAGCTCAAAGTTGAACTCTTCTGAGACATTAACAATATGAAACAACGTGCTAAATTTGGAGATTCTAGCTGCCCTCGTCCAGTTATTCTACCGACAGAAAAAAACCCCACAAAGATTGGATCATTCATTGCAATACTCACCTGCTAGGTTTATGGCCACTGTGTGAGTAATAAATACAACAAGACTTTACTATATTAATTCCGCTTTAAAGTACGCAATCAATTTGGTGATTATTTTATCAATTTATCGCTTTTGATTATCGCTTTTGTTAAAAAACCCAAACATTTCCTCTTTCCTGGAAACATGCCTTACTTCAGCCTATTTTAAAGAATGGTGATAGTTCAAACTGTTTCAACTCCCGTCCTATTGCTCTGACTTCTACTATTTCCAAAGTCTTTGAATATCTTCTCAATTCCCATTTCCTCAAGCATCTTGAATGTCACAGTCTTCTATCTGACCATCAATATGGCTTTCGCAACGCAAGATCTACCGGTGATATCCTTTCTTACATTATGAATGTCTGGGCCTCTTCTCTGAGAGACTTTGGGGAATCCTTTGTTGTCAGCCTTGATATTTCAAAAGCCTTTGACAGAGTTTGGCATCGGGGTCTGATATCCAAGCTTCTTTCTTTCGACTTTCCTCCTTCACTCTGCTCTCTCGCATCAAGCTTTCTCTCCGGCCGCTCTATCCCTGTAATTGTTGATGGTTCAACATCTCCCTCCTTCCCTATCAACAGTGGTGTCCCTCAGGGTTCTGTCTCCAACACTCTTCCTTCTTTTTATTAATGACCTTTCTTCTACAAATAACCTAATGCACTCGTAGCTGATGACTCAACATTACATTCCTCCATGTTTTTCCCATCTGCCCCATCTTCCCTCACTCGATCTACATCTTGTTTGATCACAGCCTCCTCTTTAAATTCGGATTTGGACAAGATTTCCCAGTGGGGCAAATGTAATCAGGTTACGTTTAATGCTTCTAAAACTCAATTTCTTCCCATCTTTCTTTCTAAAACTCCTCTCAACTCTCCAATCTCCTTTGAAAGCTCCACAATTACACCATGTGATACAATAAACCTACTAGGTATTACCCTAACATCAAATTTATCTTGAAATCCACACATTACACAAATAGCTAAGTTTGCCTCAAAGAAACCAGGAGTCCTGTTCAGATGTTGTAGATTCTTCTCCTCTCAACATTTGGTTCAACTATATAAATGATTGATTCATCCTTGTATAGAGAGAGTACTGCTCTTACATCTGGGGAGGTTCTAGCTCCACATACTTACTGCACAGAATTGAATCCAAAGTTATCTGAGTTATCAACTCTCCCAATCTGACCTCAAAACTCGACCCGCTCGAATTACGTCGAAATGTTGGCTCTTTCTCTTTTCTGCAGATATTACTTCGGTTTCTGCTCCCAAGAACTTGATACTTGTGTACCTCCGCCATTAGCGAGACCACGGAATACTCGACAAGCCACTACATCGCATGATTATTGTGCGGGACATTATGATGTTTGTTTCTTCCCTTCCCTTCCCCTAAGTTAACCCTGGTGTTGGGCTAGCGGCTAGGGTGCCGGCTTAGGATCCTAGGATCCTGGGTTCGAATCCCGGTCGATCGCTGAATTAACGCCAGGGGGGTTGACTCAGCCTGTCATCCTTCCGAGGTCGGCAAATTGAGTACCAGTTCACTGGTAATTCCCTGTTTGTCATAAAAGGCGACAAAAAGGGTTGGTGGTAGGAAGGGCATCCGGCTGTAAAACATTGCTTCAAAAAAGGGGACCGAAAAACAACAACAACCACGGTCCCCGAAAAAGGCCAACTCCCGCTTTGCGGGGAAAAATGGCCTCTAAAGGTGGTTTTTTTTTTCTTTTTCTTCCCCTCCACTGCCAAACTCTGGAACTCTTTACTGGTTAACATTTAAGGTGGCTGGCTTGAGATCTTAAGGTTCTGAGTTCAAGCTCCTGTCACGACGTTGAATTAATATCAGGTGGGTTGACAGCCTGTCATCCTTCCAAGGTCAGCAAAATGTGTTCCAGCTTACTGGGAAGAATGAGCCAGTCGAGTATCCTGCATCGGAGGGCAACCCGTTCAGGTTTACAGGATTGTGCCGAATAGCCGAGGAAACTGCTTTCATCTGAGGATGCAGAAGGATTGGTTTTCTTCTTCCATAGTATAGTGGGAATTAATTGAAGTAATGAGTTGCAAATCTGGAATAGAGCAAAACCTGGAAAAGAAAAAAAATAACATAGACTGCAAAAAAACCCCCTGCATATGGCACATAACCCTGCATATAACCCTGCAAACCCCTGCATATAAAAAGAAAACACCAATAACCCTGCATATGGACCAAAATATACAGTACGTATTTTAAAGTACAAAAAGGGACATGTATAACGTCCTTCAGCTTCCACAATACTCCAAAAAATGGATCTCTTTTGCTGATGAAACGGTAAGGTAAAAAAGATAGGCTGGAATGCTGGCTCGTGCACTTCTCTATGGGTAAGTTTGCAAATCGGCACATTCCACTTGTCACAGTCATGGACATGTTTCTCAATTAAGAAATGCCTTATCTTACCTCCCTTGTCCCTCCCCTGTCCCTCTCCTCCCCCTCCACTCCCCAACATTATGATAAAACTGAGCACAGGCACTTTAGCCCAAAGACCAAAATTTGTGGTTTTGCAAAGTCTTGGAAAAGCTTGTCAAAGTAATACATGTGTTTTCCATAAGGCCAAATTGCATGGTCTTACAAAATATAACTGCTTATTTGCCTCCAGGCTTAGAAGCGGTCTTGGAAACCAAGACAATTAGCTTGAATTAGGAACTTGTACTCGTATATGCTATATGCTTATATGCAGTGACGTCACGCAACACGAATGGAACCATGAGATAAAACTCATCATTTTGCATAACCCAGCACGAGATTGGAACAGAATTGGTAAGGTCATGGGTGTTTGAATAGAGTTGCACATGGTGTACTGTTACCCAAACAAATTTCTCTGCCCATGGATTAAATAGAATATGCGAGTTAATATTGTGTATGGAGATGTAGATGTTTGGTGGGTTGACAGGATAGCCGAGGGGGTACGATCACTCGCCTTGGAGTTTGTATATCCTGGGTTGAATCTCGGCCCAGCTTTAAACTGTTATCATGGTGTTTTGCATGCAGGGCAAGGCATCGATGTGTGTGCCATGCCTCACATGGACGTTAAATTGTGCGTCCCATCTGCCAGCATTAGTTGTTGGGCATTAAGATCCCACGGTGTCCTTTGCAAAGGGTAGGTGAGCTATTGCCTTCACCCTGAACAAGTTCCAAATGCCTGCTCTGACTATCCCTGGAAAGTCAAAGGCAAACAACCTAGAGTAATCTTGCTGTGGGGCACCTGTGGCAGCACTGTACCTGTCCTCGAGCAAAACAAACTAACGAAAGAACATGTTCGCTTGAATCAAACATGTTCAAGTATAGGTTAAATTAATAGTAAATATGGAATTTAAATTCAGTATTTAGATTATAAAGCAAATTAATATATTGATATAAATATATAATAGACTTTTAAAGGTTTGTGGAGGTAATAAACAGCTGCAGACACTTTCTCTTGATGTAAATGAATGGATGTATGAAAACAATGAAAATATGTGATGAATCGAAGGGTAAAGCATTCTTTCATGTGAGTATTCAAGCTTGTTTGTAAAAGATTGAATTATAACCAAAACTTGGAAATATTTAGCACTAATATATACAAAGGCACACACACATTTCAATTGGGTTAGACTCCATTACCTTATTTCTTTTATTGCTAGTTTGCTGATTTTATTGTTACCCATTTTCTTATTGCTAGTACATAATTGGTTAGGAAATAGAGCTCAATTACTACATCATATCATTTTTATGTTTTAGCCAATTTACAGCTCTCATATGCAGAAGCATATCACTACTAGAACGGCATTCAGTAGAGCGCATGCCTCTGCCAGGCTGAACATTTTACGTTTTGTATCCCACTGATAGGTCGGATATGCATCCGTACCTTAAAGGAAATCTAATCGCCTTGTTCTTGTCACCTACCTAACTCATCCACGAAGTCATCCGAATCCGTCCATAACTTTGAAATATTGTGCTATATATTGTGTTTGGCCCCATCTCTCAATGGTGAAGGGGGTAGAGTGTAGGAAAAAGTTTATTTTTCCACCCTTTTTTGGGTGTAGGAAAAAGTTTATTTTTCCACCTGGCCTAGTCACCACCACCTTCTCAGTGGTCCTGTGAAGAGGGTTTTCCTTGTTTCAGGACTAGGTGGCTACAAGACAGTCTTTTTCTTCTTCTTCTTCTTCTTCTTCTTCTTCTTCTTCTGCTTCCTCTTCTTCTTCTTCCTCTTCTGCCTCTTCTACTTTTTCTTCTTCTTCTTCCTCTTCTTCTTCCTCTTCTTCTTCTTCTACTTCTCTTTCTTCTACTTCTTCTTCTTCTTCTCCTTACTTTATTTTAGCCCATTACCTAGAGTGGCTGTATGCTTTGTCTGGGGCGATATCCATAAAAAAATAAAATAAAATAAAAATGGCTTCAAAAATTTAAAAAAAACTCTCGTGTCTGGATTTTCACCAAAATCTAATCAATTTGTCCTTGTCACTCACGCAACCTGTCCACCAAATTTCGTCGAAAATCAGTCCACAACGTTTTGAGATATCTTGCTCACAGACAAACAAGCAGACAGACAGACAGACAGACAAGACTGAAAACATAACCTCTGTCAAACTTTGGTGGCAGAGCTAAAAGAAAAATTCAGCTCCAAAGCTGTGTACCTTCATATCATGGCCACATCTTCATTTAGCTGTTGCTCAGTGGTTATGCTTCTTTCATCCTTTGAGTATATACATATTAGATTTTTGCAAAGTAAGTAAAACTTGACATCAGGAGTATAAATATGCCAATTTTCATGCATAGCAATCAAACACGTGGTTACCCAGCAACATGGAGATTCTGGGCTTCTTCAAAATGGGAACATTCCATTCATCTGCCATGCTGTGACGGAGAACCTGAGCACCCAGCCAGATTATTTCCTAGTAATAGAGAAGTTGTATTCACAACCAACTTGTAAAGATTTTGTAAAACAGTAAATCAACTGTAAATCAGCTGAAGATTATTTTAGATGTTTAATTACGGTACACTTGTAATGTAGAAAGTTACTGACACAAACAGCACTTTCTCCATGGATAGTTGGTTTTCATTTGATGACACTACAGGGTCTAGGCATTTATTCAAAACTAAGCATAATTTAATCTTTCACACTGATTTACAAAAAAAAAGTATTTTTTGTGACTAGTGCACCTGTTCCATACGGGAGCGGCAGGAAGGGTCATTCCTCTCTGATGTATATAGATCACAGAAGATCTAGGCTCGGGCCTTAAGAACGTCGGGGGTGCGTTCCGTTACCAAGTTTCTTGTGGAGTGCTCGCCAAGTGGGTTAACCATTCGAGCAAGCACTTCATTCAGAACCGGTGATGGGGAACGGCTGGCCTGGCAAGCGCTGGCTAGCTGCTTGCTAACTGAACACACCCCGTGTTTCCTCCCTTTCAGTTTAGTGTTAACCAGCAGTAGCGACGGTTTCAAAAGGTAATCATACGTGTTTGTGGTTTATGATATTTTTTACTTCTGGTAGGGGTGTCCCACCAAAATGGCACGATAAGCTTTTTATACACATTGGCACTGTGTTTGTTGAAGGACAAACCCCCTGGGGAGACGGGATATTATTGGTATTAATATTGTTTTGCAATAACATTAATATTGTGCTATTATATTTATTGTTGTTACGTTTGTTATTAGAAACGGTCTTGGAAAAATCCCATGACAAAGCTATCTTAATACGGATATGCAACTCAACATGCAACTCCATTGGCGAGGAAAACCCCTTTGGGGTGGGGATGGGGCAAATGAATTAGCTACAACCTTCAATGTGTGACCCTTAGTCCTCCTGTTAAGTTTGGTTGAGATTGGATAAGTAACGACGGAATGAATCGCGGTAAAAAAATCGTCACACAGACAGACACCAAATTGTGTATTTTAGTATGATGATTATGTGCAACTTCAGAATCAGAATTCAGAATTGAGGAAGATAAAATAAGTAACTCGAACGGCATTCAGTAGAGAGCATACCTCCGCCTGGTGAACAGTTTACATTTTGTTTCTCAGAGTAGACCAGAAAATCACAATACAGAATCACATTTAGTCAAAATCGATCACAGGAATAACCATAGGTTCAGTGTTACGTGCTCCTCCTCAAACCCCGGTCACGGTGTACCTCCGAGCCCCGAAAGGAGTCACGGCAGAAAGATGTGCTATTATGTGTGCCAATGACCAATGGTGAAACCACACCAATCAGTTGTTACAAAACCAAAGTATTGTATTAAAATCGCACAATAATAACAACTTGCGCAAGTACAAGAACCTCAATTGCACAGCAAACACCATATAATTCCTATGATGGTACCATCAGTTTCTTATCTCAATAACTCACAGTACTCCACGTGAGCGAACTGTAACACCTCCAAAGTCACTGTCACGACACCAGGTCAAAGTCTATCCACGCTCCGGGGATCACAAGAAAAAAGGTCGCACCGAGACCTGAACCCAGGACAGCCGACAGTCGACACTGCCGAAGAGCCGCTGGGTGAGGTGTCGGGCCGACGTCGGTCAGGCAAAAGTTCACCCAAAAGGCGACTGGGAATTCACACCTTCGGTTCACCAGACAATGACGCTGACATGAACGAGCAGCAGTTCCCAAGTGGAGAACCGCGAATTCCCAAGCGAAATCCACGACACACACGAGAACCAGGCGATTCACTGGTGCGAGGTGAAATGGCTGGTGCGAGGTGAAATGGCGGACGGGCCCGTAATGGAGGCGTACCTGCTCTCCAGCAATGATTCACTTTCGGAACCAAAATCAAAACCTGTCACGCAGGTTTATCTGCCACAACAATAACGACACTGTCACAGGAATCCCTTTCCCGGGGAAACCAATATTCGCTCGTGACCAATATCCACCTGCGTCCGCTCGACACCTCAAAGCAGATCGGCCTTTCTTTCTCGATCTCACTTGATCCGCTCCAGCCTCTTCTTCCTCTTATTCCGGTTTCTCCTGATCCATTTCGTTTTTCTTTTGAAACACTATTTTTTACCTTTGAAGACAGTTATCTCCATTTCACACTCAAACTGTAACAATAATAGTATATGAAACTAAAAATGCTTCCAATGGATGAAAACCACAAAGACGGAAGTGACGAATCCGTAACACCAGTCATTCATACCCGGATCTACCCCTTGTTTTTGGCCATATTACTCAATGGTGAAGAATCACTTTAAAAATTATATTAGCTGGACCTGGATCTTCACTAAAATTGAATCGATTCTTCCTTGTCACACACAAAACCTGTCCAACAAGTTTCGTACAAATCCATCCATAACTTTTTGAGATATCGTGCTATATATCGTTTTTGGCCCTATCTCCCAATGGTGAAGAATCACTTAAAGAATTAAATAATTATCATATCTGAATCCATATTCAGATCTTCACCAAAATCGAACCGAATCGTCCTTGTCAGACACCCAACCGGTCCATCAAGTTTCGGCCAAATCCGTCCACAACTATCTGAGATATCCCGCTATGCATCGTTTTTGGCCCAATCTCCCAATGGTGAAGAATCACTTAAAAAATTCTAGTAGCCGAATCCGAATCCAGATCTTCACCAAAATCTAATCATTTCGTCCTTGTCACATATGCTACATCTCTGACATTTCGTCCGAATCCGTTCACAACTTTTTTTTCGATATTTTGTTCACAGACAAACGGACAGACAAAAGGACAGACAAACGGACAGACAAACAGGCAGGTGTGAAAACATAACCTCCATCCACCTTTGGTGGTGAAGGTAATAATTTCAACTGCTAAAGCAGGTAGATAAGGTTTCATTTATTATTGTTATATTTCTTCTGAATTCATGAATGTTCAACAAATTACAAAACCAGGCTTCATATTAATGCCACAACAAAGCTATTTCAGTCTTGTTGATGAAAAGTTGATGCTTAACGATGATATCGGAAAGAATAACTATTTCAATGAAGCATCAGCAATTTTTGATTAACTATAATGAACAGTGGAATGTTTAATACAAGGATCTTTTCTCCTATACTAGAATATAAGACCCGTCGCTTCTCTGGCGGAAGTACCAATCTTTGTGTAATTGCTAAAAAAACGGTTGTTGTTAATGGGGAAAAATAAAATTAGGCAATGTATAGATACCGGCCCAGCTATACACTCAGGGAGCGAGGAAGAGGGAGTGGGGGGGAGTGTTTAGTGGATATTCATCAGAGCCTTTTTAGATGCTGAATTGTGAATAATATACAACAACACACCAAGAGGAAGATCAAAATAAAAACAATTTCTCAACCTCCCCTCTCTTTGTTCTTTTGATCAAACTCTCTGGGATAAGTTTTGGACACGGGTCATGGCAGGAAACAAACTCTGAGGTATCCTCGTCTTTGCCTTTGCATAAATCCTCTCTGCTCACTTTCACTCCTTCATTCCTCTTTTCTCCCGCCTCTGGAACAAACTCCCTCACTCTCTTCAATCCCACCGCTCCCTCCAGGACTTTAAAACAGCTGTTCACTACCATCTCTTATCTTCCCCCATTCAAAACCTTGATCTCTTCTACCCCCGTCAATTCACCCAAGATCCACTTTTTTTGAAATACCGACTTCTTTCCTGGAAGCTCTAGCAGTGTCCATGTGTTTTATACCTCTCCCACCCCCCCCCCCCCACCTTCCCATGCCGCCTCCCCCCAAGCCCGCTCCCTCCCACAGATCTTCCGATGTCCCTGTTCTCTGCTGTTGTATTTGTGTGGTTCCCTCTCTCTCCCCATCTTGTGTCCCGCTCCCTTTATTGTATGTTTTGTTTTTCCAATTGTTTTTTTATGTGATTGATGTAAGCTCTTACACGAGCCTCAATCTTGTATACAAAAAAAACAAAAAACAGGGCTTTCCATTTATTTGGCATAGTTGCGATGACTAATCTATAAAGCAAGAACAAAAAAGGATTCCTGTGAGATGCTGCCCTCTGTGTGGGGATAGCCAGCATTGCCATTGGCATTTGCAATTTTACCACATGTGCCCATGTACCCATACACAAACCTTCCTTCATTCCTTTTTTTTTATTACATCAAAAACCTTCCTGGGTGTTCCCTGAATCCACCGTCGTTGGTTTCATTGAAATCCGATAATCTGTTCTCACGTTATAACATGGCAGACAGACAGATACAGCTCCTTTTATATGCTATTGTTATGAATTTTGGGGGTAGGGGAATATCTAGATCTAGGTATATCTGTGTAGGTATCATGCTTCATCTGTCGTGGGTAGCTAGAACCACCTCGATGTAAATAAGTGGAGGACCTGTAGCCCGTATGTCGGATTAAGTGTATCTTCGTCCCTGCCACGAGGGGGCAGGGCATGTTAAGTAGTTGTAGGGAATATGCTAACTCCATTGTGTGCCGTTCCCTCTGTGAACATACCTGTGTCCCTTATGGCAATACACCCCATAGACATTAGATAGACCCTTAGTGCACCACATTAATTAAATCCCCTCTGCCACAATAAGACTGACCAGAAGAATAAACCCCAAGTGGCCGCGCAGTACGCCACCATGGCGATGGAACATCATACAAGGCAGGCTGGGGCCACGCCCACCGCGCGATGGATGGACACTGAGGGTTTGGTGGGCGGGTCGCACGACTGGTGAGAGGAGTTCGGAAGATTAAAGGAGAGGCCCGGCTAACGTCAGAGCACGCCAAACAAGAGACTTGGAGCGGCGGACATTTTGCCACTTCGGTCCGGACATTGCTGGTGAACGTGTGTGTGCCAACATTTTCCCTTCTTGTCCCTGGATCTATCCTGCCCGGACCTCCGTCTCGACCTTTCTTCTCGCTTTGGCTTCTGCCTTCCTAGACCTTCCTTCCGCCCTCGCCCTGCTCGTTTGGTCCCTTCATCTGCAACTCGCTCGCCAGGAACGTTCGATGCATCGGAGGGCCGTGCCTAACCCGAGGAGGACGTTGCACGGCTGCGGAGGCGGGTTGCACGCTGCTCGCTCGCTTCGCATGGGGACGCGAGGCCTTCCGCGCACCGACGGACGTGGGCCTTGCAGCGCGCGAACGGGGGCGCATCGAGGCCTTTCTTCGCGCCAACCGGAGCTGCGTTGGACGACGGACGTTACACATACAGAGACAGATAAGACACACCACACAACGGTTCCTTTCGATTATCCTTCCATTTCTGCTGTTTGTTGAAGTCTGGCGTGGGGACGTCCCAATTTAGGATTATAGTTATTTACCAGCGCGTTCCTTTGTTCTCGGTTCCGTTAATAAATATTTATTGTTGTACATAATTCCGTGTTCGTGTGAAGTTAATAATTTGCAGGGAGAAGACATCGTCGGGGCCGAAAAGGTAAGCCGCGGCATTTTCCCCCAATATCCCGGCTCATGTATTGGTCCACCATCAATTGGATTGAATAACCGCCTCCATTAAAGCTCGTTATGGCCATCTGCAATTCCCTGTCTTAACCAAGGGGCAATCACGCGACACTATATCATAAAAGGAGCCATGTCTGTCTGTCTGTTTGTCGTGTTATTATGTCTGTTATTGGCCATCGCAGCAGAGATTGGTATTTCCGTCAGCGAAGCGACGGGTCTTATATTCTAGCATAGATTAAATGGGAAGTGCAATCCTCTTTCATTTGATAAGTGATCACACAGCTTCGCTCCAATACCCTTTATAAGTTAATCCCACAAAGTAGTCTGAAGCGCCACTATTTCCATGCCATGGAAACTTAGAACACACTTTTCTATATAACGGAGAAAAACAATGTTTCGTAATTTTTCTGGAAGAGAAAGATACAAAACAAACGCAATCTCTCCTTGAACATGCAATATCACTCAAAGCTTTACGAGATTGCTCGTCTTATGATGTAACTACATGATACTATCATGGCAGACATTCAAAAATATCAAAATCAATTGGTGATCTTAAAAATAACTGTAAAGTTGATTCCACAATTCCTAATTAGTTTGGAGAGTTATTTTGTTTAATATGAAGACGTTTAAACTTGACAGTGTTTTTGAGTCATTATGTTATTCAAATCACTTCCAGGTTAAGCTCTATATTGAATAACTGACCTAATTGATGGCGGAGCTGGCAGGATGGCCTAGAGGTACGCACACTCGCCTCTGAGCTGTCTAGTGTGGGTTTGAATCCCAAACCAGCTATAAACTATCGTCCTGGTGTTTCACAGGTCGAGTGATTCATCAACATGCGTGCCGTCCCTCAGATGGATGCTAAACAGGCTTTGTTGATCAGAATCCATCTTCGAGAGGTACAGTTAACATATTCGAGAGATCTAAATAAATATCTTCCGTCTTTTAGGTCTGAGCATAATTACAGAAATCTTCAACGTTTCCAAAATAATTTATTACTTTATGTGTTGAAAGTTCTGACATGATTGCGCAGACTTGGCACACTTGACTCTGAGCTGTCTGGTCTGAGTTTGATTAGTGTTTTGCAGTCGGGGCGTTGCATCACACAATGTGCTGTCCCTTGGACGAACGTTTAGCTGTATGTCCCATCTGCTAGCATTAACTGTTGGATTTTTATGAACCAATGGTGTCTTTCGGGAAAATGAGGTGAGTTATTGTCGGCACACTGAGCAAATTACAAATTCCTGCCACCTTCAGTATAATGTTAGGCTTATCCATCCGGTTTGTGAAAGACTCGGGCTAAAAACTTTCCCTTGCTGGCCCCTTTGTGAAAGACAAGAAGATGGGAATAATTGGGGTGCTTAAACTTAGAAGCTAAAGCATTGTACTGAGCCCTTGTGTTTTTTGCTAAGAGCTTGTTTTCTTCCAGTGGCATTTTGTGGTGTTACCCAATTGCGTCACATGTGCCAATACTGTGCAATGCGTCCTGACCACCATATTCCTTATCTTTTTGCTCAGTAACTGAAGTACAAGGCATTGCTTAATTTTTTATGTTTAAATGGAAGAGATATTTTGTGAACCAAATATTTGGTGAGTCGGCACTCTTCAGAAACTATACTTGCATTCCCTGAAGACCTTATTAATCCCATGGTGCCTTTTGTCAAAGAGTAGGTCATCCATTGTGTACCAGAATTCTGCTCAAATTCCTTGAACTTCTCGGCCTCATAATCAGCCATGACCTTTTCTGGGTCTACCACATACTAAAGCTGGCCTCCAAAGCCAGCCGCAGACTCGGCCTCTTCCATCGATCCAAGCCTCTTTGGAAAATCAGAGCTACTCCCAGTCTATAAGGCCTTTGTCCATATCTCGATGGAGTACTGCTCGCTGCTATGGTCAGGGACCCCAGTAATACATTTATTCAAACAAGCAGTGCACTGCAATCTCTTGCCATCCCCAAGTTTTACACGTGATCCGTATTACTCCAATTAACCCTTCATAACCAAACCATCTTGCTTGCTAGTTTCAGTGTTTCCTTCCTTTCTCCTTCTCCTATTTTCCTGCTCATTCATTCCCTTGATGTTTGTCCCATAGTCAGCTCTATCTTGCTCTGCTATGAACCTTGCTCCTATAAAGAAAAAGGTGCACAAGCAATGCATTGGCAGCACTAATTTACCTTGGTAATGATGCAACCAGCAAGCCAAATTTGGAATGGAATCCCAGGTCAATATGCTTTCATTAGAAGAAGCATCACCTGCACAAATATGTCGAAGGCATTTCATAATCATTTCATATGCAGCCTGTGACTGCTGGTTGCATCATTGTTAGGAACGTGGCTGTACCGCTGATGCATTGCCCTTTGTTACCAGTAAGCTGGTGCTCATTTTGTCGAACTTGGAGACATGATGGGCTGAGTCAACCCACCATGGTGTTATTTAATGGCACGACAGGAGCTCAAACCCAAGACCCCAAGAGCCTAAGATCTTAAGCCAGCCGCCTTAACCGCTAGGTCAACAGCATGCTTTCTATGTTAATTGACGCAGATATGGTTGTTGCTTTTCAAGGCTTTTGGGGTCATTGGGCCCCTTTATAGCAAGTGGATCTGAAAACTCATGGTAGCTACCGTGGAGTGTTGCTTGCCGATTTGATGTGTGTTTACCAGCAAATGGTGATCACTAAAAGTGCAAACTGATTGGTGTTGTTTGCTATTTGAAGTTTGGTGGGACCCAGCAAGATCCAATTCAGATTTATTCTGTTGAATTGGTTTCTCAATTAAGGGGACAGCATGACAAAGTGCACCCTTTAACATATCCTGTATTTTATTTCCGTTAAGTTAGTATCTAGACTAGAGACAGCAAAGCCATGTGTGTCATGCATGACCTTTTTTTTTTTGGTGTGGCGACCGGGCGCCATCTTTAGAACTGGACACCAGTGAGCTTTCCAGACACCTAAAATAACCATACTGGAATGTTAAATTACCAGCGAAGTATCGAGAAGAAGTACATCCAAAGAACCTGAAGGATTGATTGTATGTTTGATTGTCATTCCCGAGGGTTGTCGGTTACGTAGAATAGCCGAAGTGCTATTGTGGCTCAGCCTGCTGGCATCGCTCCGGTCTTCTTGAATTCACGATATTGCTATCGGGTGGTCTTGTATATAAAGCTGAACCTGCTGGATTTCCAGAAAGGTGGCCCAACCTTCCTCGACATGCTGGGCTGCAATCCCGTTTGGATTAGCTTGCTTGAACTTTCTCGGTTACTGCCAGGATGCCCCCCACCACCTTGCTTATACATATCAAGTTGCAGCTTACAAAGAGTTTACGAAAGACGACTATAGTAGGTGAAACCCTAAACCGCTGATAATGCAGTTCTTTATCAACCGTTATTGACTTGTGAGGCAATAAATGGAAGCAAAAAAAAGTTCCAATCCAGTTTGCCAAAACCCCATTAGCGTCTCAGAAGCAGCTATTTGAAAGCATTTCCAAATGGAGTGTCTATAACCTTTTGTAGTCCCCTTTTAGAACACTTGGCTATCAGGAATTATTCCGCAATCTTTTTTTTTTTACACAATATTTGGGACCAAGCATCCCTGGCAGTGAAACAACCTTTGCTGATGAATCATTTTTATAAAGTAGTATTCAGTGCTGCATTATACAGTCACGTGAAAAGTAAGTACACCCCATGTAAAGTTTTGACTTTTTCAACATATTTCAACATACAGCTATTTGATCTTCATTTCAACAATATTGATAGATAAAGGTGATATAATATAACAAATATCATGAAACATTTACATTTTGTAGTCCATTGTATAATTTAAATAAACATAAATGCAAATTTGGCATGTGGAAAAGGTAAGTACACCCTTGGCTCTAATAGGTGGTATTGCTCCCTTTGGCAGAAACAACCTCAAGTAGGCGTTTCTTATAACTGTCTACCAGTCTGTGACATCGACTGGGAGAAATTTTTGCCCACTCCTCCATGCAGAATTCTTTCAGCTGTGCGATGTTTGAGGGCTTTCTTGCATGCACAGCTCGTTACAAATCCCCCCACAACATCTCGATGGGATTTAGATCCGGGCTTTGACTCGGCCATTCCAGAACCCTCCATTTCTTTCTTTTCAGCCATTCCTTGGTGGATTTACTGGTATGTTTAGGGTCATTGTCATGTTGCAAGGTCCACCTTCGGTTGAGCTTCAACTTTCCGACAGATGGCCTCACATTATCCTCAAGCACTCTCCGGTACAATGAAGAATTAATAGTGGATTCTATGATGGTGAGCTGCCCAGGCCCTGATGCAGCAAAGCTGCCCCAAACCATAATATTTCCACCCCCATGCTTTACAGTTGGTATCAGGTTCTTGTGGTCAAATGCCGTCTTTGGTTTTCGCCAAACATGTCTTCTGGTACTGTGGCCAAATAGCTCCACCTTTGACTCATCTGTCCAGAGCACATTGTTCCAGAAGTGCTGGTCTTTGCCTAGGTGTTCATTGGCAAACTTTAGTCTTGCCCTGATGTTCTTTCTGGACAGCAAAGGTTTCCTCCTGGCACTCCTCCCATGTAGATCAAATTTGTGCAGCCTCTTTCTAATGGTAGACTCGTGCACTTTGACATCAACAGTGGCAAGAGCTACCTGTAGGTCCCGTGATGACATTCAGCGGGACCTTATTTCAGCATATTGCGGTCTGCTCTCAGGCTGAACTTGCTGGGGCGGCCTGGCCTGAACAAGTTGGCAGTTGTTTGGAATCTTCTCCACTTGTGGATGATCTTCCGGACAGTCGAATGATTGATTTCAAATTGTTTGGAGATCTTTTTAAATCCCTTCCCAGACTCATAGGTATCTATAACCTTCTTTCTGAAGGCCTCAGAGAGCTCTTTTGATCTAGGCATGGTGATGCCGCACACTTCAACAACAAAGAGCAAACCAAACTAAATGTCTGAGGTTTAAATAAGCCAGGTTCATCCAAGATCCTCTCTAACGATGTTCTAATCATTTGCACCTGAGCTGGTGCACCTGATTCTAATTTTAGGTATTTGAAGTAGTGATAAATGTAGGGGTTTACTTACTTTTTCCACATGCGAAATTTGCATTTATGTTTATTTAAATTATACAATTGATTACAAAATGTAAATGTTTCATGATATTTGTTATATTATATCACCTTTATCTATCAATATTGTTGAAATGAAGATCAAATAGCTGTATTTTGAAATACTAGGGCATGCCCGTACGTGGGTGCCCGTTCCTTGCCAAAAAAAAAAAAAACGCTACCCGTACGCTCTACCCCGCCCGTACGCCCGTACGCCCGTAAACAAAAAAAACAACGCTCTTCGCTTCCGCCCTTCGCTCTGACTGAATTGGGAGAAATAATGCGCATAAGAAATCGAGAAATTATTATTTTCTCCGGAAGAAATCGAATTACGAACCGTAATGGCGCACGCGCTCGGCTCGGCTCGCTCTCACATCGGCCACGCCTACGCAACAACGCGTTCTGTGATTGGCTGCCGGAAGTGCAGTCTTCACTGTCCGGAAGGTCGCATATCGCAGTTACGATGAATCGCAAATTAGTTTTAATTAGTTTTAAAACATAGTTGAATGCCAACATAGTTTGCCAACGTGAAATAAATGAATACGCTCTCAAATGTGCCGTCCGAGGCAGAGTCTGTTCGCCACGTTCGGCACACGTGATAGCTCGCTGCTCTCTGATTGGTTGAATCGTTTTTTGGACATAGCTCGGTAACTACTTCTCCGATTAATATGAAACCTTGAAAAGGCACATCCTCGGGTCCCCAGCAATATACCTGGCAAGTTTAAAGTATATCGGACCCGTGGTTGTCGAGAAACAGCGGTCACAGACATACAGACATACATACATACATACATACATACATACATACATACATACATACATACACACAGAGATTACTGGAATTATAGATAGATGTTGAAAAAGTCAAAACTTTACATGGGGTGCACTTACTTTTTCACATGACTGTATATCTTGAACTTTTGTAGAACCCACAAAGCTCTTATGCTGCTTTTAGTTTGACATAAATATGCTTGTATTTGATCATATTCCTTTTCGCTTTATTCGTGTACAATTATTGAGATCCCTTGATAGCTTCATTTCAGCCAATTTTAAAATTCCTTCCGTCTGCTTTTTATGATGTATATATTTTGACTCACAGTGGGAAACATCATTGTAATTACCTCTGCCACCAAAGGTGGCTGGAAGGTATGTTTCCACCCAGTCTGTTTGTTTGCCTTTGAACAGGATATCTCAAAACGTTCTGGACGGATTCGGACCAAATTTGGACCAATTAGATTTTGGGGAGGATCCTGATCCGGGAACTAGTATTTTAAAAACGGAATCTTCACTATTGAGAGATAGTGCCAAAAACAATATATAGCACGATGTTTCAAAAAGTTATGGACTGATTTGGCCAAAACTTGGTGGACAGGTTGGGTGTGTGACAATGAAGGGTTTATTCAATTTTGGTGAAGATTCGAATCCAGATCCGAATATGAGAAATTTTTAATTATTTAAGTGATTCTTCACAATTGAGAGATGAGTCCAAAAATTATATATGGCATGATATTTCAAAAAGTTGTGGATGAGCTGTGACAAAACTAGGTGGATGTGTTGGTTTGGTGACCAAAGCAAGCTGATTAGATTTTGGTGCAAGTCAAGATACAGATCCGGCCTAGCATTGGGATACAAAATGTAAACTGTTAAACCTGGCAGACTGAGAGGTATGCTCTCTACTGAGTGCCGTTTTAGTTTTACATTATTCTCAAGGGTATTATTGAATTATGGACAAAACAATGTAAAGGGTGGCCTGAAAGTCACCTCATCCCTGCTAAATTTTTCAAACCTCCCTTCCCCGCCGCATGGCAACAGACGTCAGTAGGAAGTTAGACGGCATTGTGGACGCAAGTTGTTAACGGTGTAAAAGAGCAGTTGGCTGCTTGTGCTTGGGTGCATGAAAGGGCACACAGGCCAAACAATTTCACAGAATGATTTGGAAAACTTTCCACCAAGGCAGATGTTGTTAAAGTGGGGAAAATGAGCTTTGAAATAGGAAATATGCAGGACAAGAAGCGCAGTGTAAGACCTATAACAAGAAGAAGAACATGCATAGATCAGTGCTTTGCATCATACAATGTCTTGCTTGACAGCTTCGAGACTACCCTGTCTCGAGAAAAGTGTTGTTTTCAGATGAATGTGCTATCTATTGAAGCTCATGGGCACCAAATGTGGTGTTCTGCTCGAAGGAAAATTCACATTGGAATTGGAGCATCATCTTCCACACGTGATGATATGGGCAGGAATGACCTTAAGACATTTATTTTGTCCCTATTTTTGATGTACTGTTAAATGGCATAGCTTACAAGCATATGTTAAGAAACTGTCTAGTACCATGACTCGTTACTACAGGAATAGCTGAAAGTGTCTGGTTTCAACAAGACGGTGCACCCGCGCATTTTGCGTTGCATATATGGGACTATCTCGATGAAACGTTCACTCAACGATTGTTTGGATGTGGATCACCAACATTAGCGGCCCCTCTACCATGGCCAGGATGTAGTCCAGATGTAACAACTGATCCAGACAACTCTTTGTGGGACAAAAGGGAGAAGAATGTGTCAAGAGGAGAAATCAAGGAGAAAGTGTCGACAAGCCGGTTCCGGACGATTGAAGAATTGCGTGCTGCAGTTGTGGCATATTTTACAAGGGTGACTCGACATGCTGTGCAAGATGTCTAAGAGGACTTGGCGACAAATCCAGTGGTGCAAGGAGAATGATGGATCACATACAGATACAATGACTGATTAATTATTGCATGTCCTGTACTGCACAATAAAACATGTACATTAAAAGAGTTTAAGAACTAATGCTTTACTGCGGAGGCGTAGAATGACTTTCAGGCCACACTGCACAGTATGTGGGATTTGAACCTGGGCTCATAGCAGTATGAACTGATTAGTGCATCTTGTAACATAAAACAGGCCAAACTATGTTTATTCCTGCATTTTATTACTTTATATGCTTCACATATTAACTCGCTCTCACCTCCATCCTGTTGAGCCCAGGCATTCCTTATTATGAGCAAGGCACGTTGTAGCTGAAAGGTTTGAGCACTTAATAAATGCCCAGGTTTGACTCCCATGTCTTTCATTTCATCATTTGGGATGTCATCCTTTGTTACATGGCCATGTGTTCCTGATAATGTCTCGACAAGGGTGAAACAACTTGGCCTGTTGATGGAGTAGTGATTGCATCACTGTGCATGGGCACGTACCTTGTGCAATCAATTCTGGTGGTAACGACTTCCATTAGTAGGACAGTCCTGATGTTGTGCGGCTTTAAAAGATGAGATTGCTGAGAAAATACAACCATTTCATTTATGTATGTAATATATAGATTTAATTATATTCTGTCTGGCAGTCTGTCATGATTTCCAAACTGTCAGCAATCGGCATCCTGGGTTCCCTCCAAGACTGGTTCTCAAATTTCCTGTGCACTTGCTTTGGATGGAATTTATCCCATGCTGTACCTCGAGAGGCCGGTATCCCTCTTGGCCGTGTTCCGGCACCAATCCTGTTCTTGACATACGTGAAACGTCAATAACATATCTTTATTTCTGAAAAATCTCGATTGTCTGACTTGGCAAATTACTTCACTATGTGCAGAACAATTCTGCACTCCTTCACCAGTGCCAGGCTATGGCAGAATCCCTCACTGCTGATCTGGAGAAAATAAGCAACTGGTCATCTACCTGGAATATGTCTGTTAGTGCAAGAAATACCTATATTCTCACTGACCCCCCATTAGGACCGGCAGGCAAATTGATCCCCAATTTATTTATGTGGTCATCCTCTGGGAGAGGTAGAGTCTCTGGAGGTTTGCTTAGGGTGGGGGAGAGGGGGTTAACGAGGATATAAAATATCTTGGTTATTGGATTGGGGAATATCTGAGACGGTGGTAAACAGCTATCTTGAAGATCTGGAGGGAAGAATGAGATCAAAGAGAATGTGGAAGTTGGTTCCACAGGTGGGAAGGAAGAGGAACAAATTAGTGGAAGTGAGCAGTGATCCTGGATTTATGTCGTTTCATGATAAGGGGTTTTTGGTGGACTGTGTGCGTCACGACCAATCAAATTTGCCACTCGCAGACCCCACAGGATAAATTGTTCTATTACGTCTATATTTCTCACCTGTGGAATGCGCTCCTGAGTCCATCGTCTCGATTTCCTCCCTGCAGGATTTCAAGTCCACTGCCCACTGCCACCTCATGGTCTCTCCTACTTCCACTATTGAGCTTAGCTACACCTGCTGAGACCCTATCCTCGCCCTTCTCAAATTCTCCGAGTGCTGTGGTGCATCCATGCCTGATTGATATCTGTATATATAACTAGCCGAATGCAACCGGCGTTGCCCAGGTTATTTTTGAATGAATTTACTACTGTAATTCAGCTTTTACTCGCGGCCATAGAAGATTGACTACTATAATTCAGCTCAGCTTTTAATTTCGAAATGGGCCCAGCTCGGCCGAGGTGGCCTCGACCGGCCTCACCACCTAGCCTATAACCTTCCCGCGGCCCGTCCCGACATTTTTGGTTCTTTTTGAATGAATTTACTACTATAATTCAGCTTTTACTCGCGGCCATAGAAGATTGACTACTATAATTCAGCTAAGCTTTTAATTGCGAAATGGGCCCAGCCCGGCCGAGGTGGGCCTCGACCGGCCTCGCCACCTAGCCTATAACCTTCCCGGGGCCCGTCCCGACATTTTTTGTTTTAGAGGTTTCCTCCTACCTTTCACCGTTCAGGAGATTAGCGCATGCAGACAAACAAACAAACAAACAAATAAACAAACATACAAACAAATAAACAAACAAACAAAAACTTTATTTTATACATATATAGATGAATAAACTAATTGCCTGTTGTTTCATATGTCTGCAAGTTTCCATTTCCACGGTATTTATGTGACATATTATGCAATACTTTGGAATCCTGGAGCATTTATCCATCCTCCTCCCAGCAGCAGCAATCCTCGGTCTGTTAAGATATCTCTGCCCATGTTTCTTTCATATCATTGATTGCAAAGATGCATAATTACATCACACCAGTTTAACAGATCTTTATAGTTTAATACCAAAGTTTTTGGTTGTTTGATGATTTGATTTCTAAACTTTTAGGGAAGTGCATGGCTGTGTGTTTGGAATCAACAGTTTAGAAACGTTACGTCTTCCCCGTAAACTAAAGCTCATGAAACGTTTATTTGAAAACAGATCTGGATGGGTGCTCGGTACCAGAAAGACAAATAAGTGATGTAGAAAGAATGAGCGAGGAAAATGTGGGAATGGAAGGAGGTCGTTGAGGGATAGAGAGGTGTCAAAGGAAGGTTATTTTTAAATGCCGATAAAAATATCGCAAAGGGCACCTGGTTGTTACTCGGGTGTACTGCTCACTCCTGGGTCTAGCTTTTCTCTTGAAGTTGCAGAGCGTTCGGCAATGTGAGTATGCTTGAAATGGCATTTTATCTCTTCCTAGCTGTCTTGTACTTGCACTGATAGAGATGTAAAGATAGATAGATATAGTAGGATTGGAAATGGAAGGTCAAAGTCACAAAACCGCTAGAGGGCAGGCAGAGGGCAACTGACTTCCTCTTGATCTTCTTTCTTTTTTCATTAACTTTGCATGCACCTAGAGGAGTGTTTTTTGTTTTATCTTCCTGTGTTCCTTACTCTTTCACATTTCCTGATATTTGATCCTTTTTTGTATGTAATGGGATCTTTCCATGTTGATTTTCTCTTTTTTTTGTTAGCTTTTTCTTTTACATTTCTCTGCATTTCTTTACCTTTATGTGTGTATATATAAATATATTCCTATTTTCTTACCTATGCTTATCTGGTCCATCACATAATGCATTTGGCAGCATGTGACATTTCCTGTTGTAAGCCTTTTTCTTCAAAAGTTAATCATATTTGGCCATGGGCGATTTGGCCTGTTATTTACAAATGTCAAATCCCATTTGTTTCCTTCCTTATATTCAGTTATGGTGATTTGGGCCAACCCCCACCCCCCCATGGCATTGGAAGCTTTTAGTAGTGCATATCCCATGATACCCTGAGAGTATTAAGGATTAACCACAATGTTTGGATTGGTGTCATATGTAGTCCACACCAGGGAAGGCAGGTGGATTAAAATAATGGCAGGCACATGGTTAACTGAAAATCCAATACACATTTCAGACTAGCTCGGGCGCCAGAACCTTTGTAATCCAAATCATCAATACTGTTGCCTTCACCTCTATTTGAAGTACTTCTTGATTGCAGGTCCATTGTCCTCGCCACTAGGCGGGCCACCATCGTATCTGAGCACTGCCAGCACTTTCTGATTTAAATCATTGGACACATTTCCAAACCTGCTTGTATAATGCACCACACAATCTTCGTTCTGTTCCATTACAGACAGTAGTTATCTCTGTTGCACACAAGTGGACGGTACAATATTGGCTGTTGCTGTCTCTGTGTCATGCAGGGCACACCATCGGGCAGGATGGCTACCGGCAGGCAGATTCGTGTGCTGACTCTGGATGCAACCGACAAGCTGGATCGAACACTGTTTCGCGTCAAGAAAGGTATGCTGGTGCGACTGAACTCTTATAAAGTTGAAGTAAGTTTTTAGTTTCCATTTCCATTAAACGGCAATGTAATCTGAGCTAATGTGGAGGATATTCAAAACGTTTTATCAATGAGATACTCAATAACCAAAGACATAGCAAAAGGTAAAACAAGGTCTTTATATAACTAAAATTATTATTTCTTCACGCCTTTACTTGAGGAACCTGTTCATTTGCCATTTTATTTTTACGGCGTAGCCCATCAGGCAGAGCCGTCTAGAACAGTGTCTGTATGTATGTATGTATGTATGTATGTATGTATGTATGTATGTATGCATGTATGTCCCCTCAAACGTATACCATTCAGAGCTGAGAATCTGGTCACATGACAGGGTGATGTGATTACGTCTGATGTCATTACGGCAGTACGGCGGCTGACTCTCCACACTCCACCATTTTGATTTATATGCCATTCAAGCCGCGAACATATCGTCGAACCTGTCATATATCACAATCGCCATGCTCTACATTTACGTTTTTCATTCGGTGTGAAACACAAACAAACCGATTGTTAAAATGACCATCAAATATCGAAAGCATCGGCGTTATGTCTCTTCCAAAAATACGGTACGTATAGGCCTTAGGCGTTATGACTCACCTTTCACTTCGGACAAATTAAGCCCAGGTTTCTTAATACAGTAGCATCGTTTTCGTAATAATAATAATATAATAGTAAATATAACCATAACACTTTAATCCCAATGTCGTGATTGGAAAGTTGATGGATTGAAGCGGTGCAAGCGCGGAAGTAAGGAATTCACCTCGGTTTTTTTAAAATAATAGAATTTTCGTAATAATAACGTAACGTTATTATTATAGTAAATCTAATCGTAACACTAATCCCCTTGTAGTGACTGCAGTGTTACTGGAGGTTAAATATATATCTTATATATATTAAAATAGCAGTAGTTTTGTGTCCGGCCGGCATGGTACGTCATTACGTATATGATGTCATTAAGACGTAAACACCTGCTCACTTCGAGAATGGCAGGAAAGGTCATCCTCTTTGGTTCTTTGGGGTATATAGATTACAGTCTCTCTTTGGTCGGGTCTCAAGAACATTGGGTGTGTGTTCATTTACCAAGTTTCTTGTGGATAGATCGCCAAGTGGTTTAAACATTCGAGCAAACACTCCATTGAAAACCGTTAAGGAACGGCTGGCTTGGCAAGCACTAGCTAGCTGCTTGGTAAATGAGCACATCTCAAACCATTGTGGGGTATATAGATTACAGTAGATTTTCCCTCAATTCTGTAAGTAAAACTTACCTCATCGATGTCCGGATTCCTCCAAATTTCTTTGTTTAATGTTATAAACAGCATTAGCGACTGTTTAAAAAGCTAATCATGTGTGTTTGTGGTTTATAATATTTTACAAGCCTGGCTATGCCGCTGTTAGACTTTTGGTCTTGTTTTAATTGTCATATCTTTCATTTTTTTTGTTTCCCTTCCCTTCCCCACAAATCCCTAAACCCCTCCCCAAATATCCATGCCCATCCATCTGGAATCCTCACATCAGTTTAGCAAAGCGTTAAAAGTATTCTCAAGAGCAAAGCAAAATTATTATTGAGTATAACAAACATGTGGACAAACTGTGTCATCAAATATGAAAATGTAGGACTGTTCCAAAAATAACACAATCATCAATGTACCGTACTGTTTCAGTCTCTTCGCAAGAGTCATACCAGGTGGTTTGCCATTGCCTTCCCAACAGCCAGTCAGAGCAGGGATTTGTAATTTATTCAGGGTGCTGACTGTAAGTGGCCTACTCTAATTTAGGAGAGACACCGTGGGATCTTTAATGTCGACCAACGAGCAGTGCTGGCAGATGAGCCCTTCAGCTTAATAACGACAGCACGCATAGTGATGCCTCGCCATGTATGTGAAACACCAGAATGACAGTTTATAGCCGGTTCAACATTTAAACCCAGGCTACCTACCTCCATATGCAAGTGCCAGACAGCTCAGACGCAAGTGCACATACCTCCATGCTATCTTGCCAGCCCACTAAAAATAACAATTAAATATATAGTGGGAAAAGTAATGATGGGACATGGTGTTGAGTAAAAAAAAAAACCACCTTTAGAGGCCATTTTTCCCCGCAAGCGGGGGTTGGCCTTTTTCGGGAACCGTGGTAGTTGTTGTTTTTCGGTCCCCTTTTTGAAGCAATGTTTTACGGCCGGATGCCCTTCCTGACGCCAACCCTTTTTGCCGCCTTTAACGACAAGCAGGGAATTACCAGTGAACTGGTACTCAAATTTGCCGACCTCGGAAGGATGACAGGCTGAGTCAACCCCCCTGGCGTTAATTCAGCGATCGACCGGGTTTCGAACCCAGGATCCTAGGATCTGATCTGATACGATATCTGGCAAAGCTTGTCAGCTGTCAGGAAGTGTATCGCACTGGCAGGAGAGTTCTCTGTGAAAGGTGGGCTGGAGGGATTATCATTGGAGAAACCTCTGAAGGGGAAATGCTTTGATTGTTTCAACAAGGAGGCCCCATCTGCCAAGAATGGTGAGAAGTTGCTGCCTAACAACGGGATATAACGCAAGTTATCCTTGTAATTCCTGGAGGAATTGAATGATGAAGAATGATGAAGCAGCACTTACAGGGCAGGACGGAAGGAAGGAAGTGATAGTCTCCTGTTTCATAAGGGCCCATCTGATAGTGGAAGGGGCACGGATGAGATTAGGGGAGGGGCAGAATGAGGAAATAAGGAGTGGGCAGGGGTTGGGATTCTGGCAGGGACGTGGGGTGTAGCAGCTGGGAGGAGGATGGCAGGTTGAGGGGAATGGAGAAGAAGATGAACGCATGACCTTTGGATTGCCTGAGGGTTGGAGTTACTCCAGCAGGAAGGACATGGCCCAAGAAATCTCAGGCTTGATGGAGGCCAGTGGATAACACCGCAGCTCCATGCAAAGCTGCTGCTTCATGAGGCAGGGAAGGCTGCAGTGAAGGAGGTGTAACCAGGTGAGCACAACAAAGTGCCGGGGGGGGTTGGGTGAGCTCCTCGTCATTGGGAGGGGTTTGGCCATAGTGTGGGGCTTCCCCCATTTAATTTGAGGAGGCATAAGGATGACATAAGGCTCTGATAAAGATCCTCGGACCACTCTCCAGGGAGGAGATGCATCTCCACAAGATTGAGGAAATGTCCCCCGGAGTATTGAAAATCATAATGTAGCCTGTTAGCCTGCCAGATGGATGGGAGAGAGACAGATTTATTGGTTGGGGAAGAAGGGGGAAGAAGACGACAGCCTCTCCGCGGCCTTCCCTACAAGTAACAAGAATTGTGAAACTAATGTCACCACACAATCATCGAGCTGGCAGGCCAAGGTACAAGCCAAGGTCAAGACCACGACCAAGGCATAGAACGTCCTTTTCAGGACGGGCGGCCATTCCGACCGTCGAAAACCAAGGCCTGTCAGTGCTCCAACTCAATGTCGAGGGCCTCACCACCGCCAAGCTCGAAGTCATACGACACCTCACCAACTTCAACAAGGCAGCAGTCGTTCTCCTACAAGAGACACACTGTGCAGCTGAGGACAACCTCAAGCTGCCTGGGTTCCTTCTCCCTGGGTCCATCTACAGTAAACAGCATGGAATGGCAACCTTCGTCAGGACTGAACTAAGCTGGACAGCCATTAGCCAATCTCCACCAGGCTCCAACATCGAGTGGCTGGTCTCCAAAATCCAGGAAACATCGGTCGTCAACGTATATAAGCCTCCTCCATCAGCGCTGATGGCGTCATCACTCCCGTCCATTACTGCACCCGCCATCTATGCAGGTGACTGCAACTGTCAACACACAGACTGGGGTTACAACTACACAACACCTGACGGAATGATGCTGAGCGACTGGGCCTCCAACACCGATGCACTGCTGCTGTTCGACCCAAAAGAGCCTCCAAGCTTCTTCTCTGCGTGCTGGAACACCTACACAAATCCGGACCTGGCCTACGCCGTGTGCCGCACCAATGACCCGAAGCCTGAGAGACGCGTCATTGACAGGTTCCCCCGCTCACACCACCGACCGTCCATCATCAAAGTGCCATCACTGGTGCAGCCGGTAGCGGGCAGACCTGTCAAGAGATGGAACTTCCGGAAGGCTAACTGGCAGTCGTTTGCTGCAGAGACGGAAAGAAGAACAGCCAGTCTCCCGAACCCAGAAGCTGCTGATGTGGACGCCGCATACGCAGCCTATTGTAAGGTTCTCCTAGGTGCAGCAAAGAAAAACATCCCATGTGGCTTTAACAAGAACTACATCCCGGGTTGGGACGAGGAGTGCAGCCATCTCCTGTGCAACCATCAGCAGGCTAGCTCCAGGGAAGAAGTGGACGCGACTGCAACAGCACTACTCCAGAAGCTGGACACCACCCGTTGGACCAGATGGACTGAAATAGTTGAGTCGATCGATTTTACCCACTCTAGTCGCAAGGCGTGGCAGACCATCAACCAGCTGACAGGCAGAAATACAATGCCATTCAGGTGTCCGGTGACAGCAGACGCCATTGCGTCCCAGCTCCTGAAGAACGGTCGCTTCCCGGATGCAGACAAAAACATTGCCCGCCTGACGTTGCGTGAGGTGTATTCTCTATCCAGGGCGGCCAGCGTCGATGCCAATCTCTCTGGAGACTTCACAGCAGCCCAACTCAGTGCAGCCATGAGCAAACTCAAGCCGGGTAGGTCACCAGGCCGTGACAACATCCATCCGGAGTTCGTCATCCACCAGAGCACAATAACATCTGGTTGGCGCTGTTCGTTCTTCTCGTCGTGCTTCCGGAGGTCCAAGCTCCCGAAGACCTGGCACCGTGCTTCCATCATAACCCTGCCGAAGCCGAACAAACCTGCGGAATATCCCAAGTCCTACAGACCGATCTCGTTGCTCTGCGTCCCATTTAGGATTCTGGAGTGGATGATCCACAGCCGCATCGACCCAGTGGTGGACCCACAGCTCCTGCGGGAACAAGCCGGTTTCCGTCGTGGCAGGTCAACAGTGGACCAGGTAAAATTACTCACACAAGATATCGAAGACAGCTTCCAGGACAATGAGAAAGCTGGCGTAGTGTTCCTGGACCTGACAGCTTCATACGACACCGTTTGGCACCGTGGACTCCACCTGAAGTTGCTGAGGACAATCCCGGACCGGCATATGGTGAACTTCATCATGGAGATGTTGTCAAACTGCAGCTTCATCCTACAGACCAGCGACGGCCAGCGCAGCAGGCTTAGAAGACTGAGGAATGGTGTCCCGCAGGGTTCTGTTCTCTCGCCGATGCTGTTTAACATCTACATCTACGACCTGCCGGATACAACATCCAGAAAGTACGGTTACGCGGACGACCTGGCCATCATGCTGCGACGACCAACATGGAAGGCGATGGAAAACGGTATCAACCAAGACATGGGCACCTTGGTAGCCTACCTCCGGAGGTGGCGTTTGCAGCTCAGCATTGGTAAGACAGTGTCAGCGGCATACCATCTTAACAACAGAGAAGCAAAAAGGGAACTGGACTTGTTCGTTGACAACAAACGCCTGGAGTTCCAGCAAGCCCCAAAGTACCTCGGTGTATGCCTAGATCGGATACTGTCCTTCAAGCAACACCTAGAAGAAGTTAAGGCCAAGGTGACATCAAGGGTCTCGCTTATCCGACGTCTCGCTGGGACGACCTGGGGAGCCTCCGCCAAGACCCTACGAATATCCACGCAAGCCCTGGTCTTCTCTGCAGCCAAATAGTGCGCCCCAGCCTGGAGCAGAAGCCCACACGTGAGAAAGGTTGATGTTGCCATTAACAACGCCCTCCACATTGTAGCTGGTTGCTTGAAGCCCACCCCGGCATTCCACCTGCCAGTCCTAGCGGGAATCGCCCTGGCCGGCCTCCGACGGGAGGCTGCTACCCTCGCCCTGGCAAGGAATGCCCAGAAACATGACTGGCACATCCTGCACAACACCACAACGATAGTGGTGCCTCCAAGCAGATTCAAGTCCCGCCATCCCTACAACAAGGCGGCACAAGAGATGCTCAGTTCTATCCCTGAGGACCTGTCTAGAAGTGCATGGCTGGCGGCATCTTGGAAGTAGGTGTGGGAAACGGCCGGGCCCACCTGCATCCACCGCTACATCTGGGACCCAGGAGGTGGCGTCGTAGGAGAAGACCTACCACGCCTGCAATGGACCTTGCTGAACCGTCTACGTACGGGGGTCGGCCGCTTCAAATCATCGCTGAAGATGTGGGGCCTGGCAGACAGCGCCGCGTGCGAGTGCGGCGAGCCTGAGCAGACTGCCGAACACATAATTACCACCTGCCCCCTATACAGACCACCTTCAGAAGCCGGCCTCTTCGACGTAGGACCAGAGACGAGGGCATGGCTGCACGACACTGAGCTGGCCATCTGATGATACACGAAAGAGGAAGAAGATTTATTGGTGTTTGCTAATTTATGCCTCATTATTCCACGTTACACAATCTGATGCAGCATAAGCTCCAAATGGCAAAGCTTGTCAGCTGTCAGGAAGTGTATCGCACTGGCAGGAGAGTTCTCTGTGAAAGGTGGGCTGAGGGGATTATCATTGGAGAAACCTCTGAAGGGGAACTGCTTTGATTGTTTCAACAAGGAGGCCCCATCTGCCAAGAATGGTGAGAAGTTGCTGCCTAACAACGGGATATAACGCAAGTTATCCTTGTAATTCCTGGAGGAATTGAATGATGAAGAATGATGAAGCAGCACTTACAGGGCAGGACGGAAGGAAGGAAGTGATAGTCTCCTGTTTCATAAGGGCCCATTGCTTAGGGGCACATATATGAGTCATTTTCAGGGTAAAGAATGGTCAGAATCTTTGTCAGTGCATGCACTTGTGAGGAGGGAGGCAGATAGTTCCTTCCTGTGCCACTTGCTTTCTAGGGACGTGGGGCGTAGCGGCTGGGATTCAAATCTGGCCTCCAAAGCCAGTCGCCGACTGGGCATCCTCCGTCGTGCGAAGTCCTTCCTTGACACACCTGAGCTCCTCACCACATACAAGGCTTTCATCCGCAGCTCAATGGAATACTGTTCCCCCCCCTCCGGGCTGGTGCTCCTGCCTCTCACCTAGCTCGGCTTCACGCTGTTGAAACCAAAGCTTTCAGAATCATTGGAATCTCCCGTGGTGAAGCTATCTCCGAGGGCCTTTCACTTACTCACTGCAGGCAGGTGGGTGGTCTCTCTGTCTTCTACCGACTTCTCTCTGGCCTTGCTCCCCCAGCTCTCTCTCTGTGCTCTGTCCCCAAATATTCCTACAGGTCGCACAAGATCTGCCTGCAACCCTCTTATGGTTAAACTGCCAAAATCTAGTCTCTCTGCTCACATTCACTCTTTCATTCCTCTTTTCTCCCGCCTCTGGAACAAACTCCCCCATTCTCTTCAATCCCACTCCTCCCTCCAGGTCTTTAAAACAGCTATTCACCACCATCTCTTATCTTCCCCCAAAACCTTGATCTTTTCTACCCCCGCTAATTCACCCCAGATGCACTTTTTTGAAATTCCAACTTCCTTCCTGGAAGTCCTTGCTGTGTCCTTATGTTTTATATTTCTCCCATCCTCCCCCCCGTCCCATGCCTCCTCCCCCCAAGCCCTCCCACAGATCTCTCGATGTCCCTGCTCTCAAATGTTGTGTTTGTGTGCTTCCCCTTCTCTCACCATCTTGTCTACCACTACCCTTATTGTACGTTTTGTGTGTCTGTTTGATTTTTTTTGTGTGATAAATGTTAGCTCTTTCACGAGCCTCGATCCTGTATATAAAAAAAAAAGAAGAAAAAAAAAGAGAGAAGTGTTGTAAGCCTCGTTAAACGTCCTTGGGGCATTATCCAAAATCTCTGCTACCATGCCACAAAGTAAGGATGTAATTTAGACATTCAATGAGTAACAACCCACGACTTTTATTAAGTACATCTAATAACACAGCAACCCCAGGCAAGTTCTCAAAGCAGGAATGCCCATCAACCGGACCTGGGCTGAACCACCCCAACCGGGTTGCGGAAAATGGGCTCAACCACCCCAACCAACTGGGGTGCTTATTACATGCATTAACAACAATCACAAAATGGCGATGAGCATCTCAGGTCATTGGAGTGGGAAAGCAGCAATTGGTGAAACTGTGAGCCCATCATTGGAGTGATGTAGAGAGGTATTTGTGCAGCTGCATAATGCTGACCTTTCTGGTCGTTACCTTACACTGTAGTCTAATCTTGTTTGTCTCCCGACGTTTACATCTGTTGCAGTCAAACCATAAAACGAAAGTTGCCACCTGCACGAGACGTGAAATGTACATCAACCATCGTCATATTTTAAATGGACTCCCAAAAAAAGACGTGTCAAGTGTATTATTTTATTCTGATACCTCAACTTTCTTTCCTCATTCTCCTCACCCAGGCTTCGAGCTGCGCTTCAAGCTCGGGCCTAGCTTGGAGGCCTTGCCTGTTGAGATTCTCACAAACTATCCAGAGACAGGGCAGCCCTTCCAGCGGCACCAATTCCAACCTCTCTCGTGGCACACCGGGGTGCGCGCTGGGGGTGATGGGGGCGATAGGCACTGCAGCCTGCACCTCAAACGCGCCGGCTCTTTCCAATTCTACTACACTTGCGGGTTGGTATCAATACCCCAGCTAATTTGACTCTTAATACTGCATGACAATGGGGTTATAACTCCAGATATGCTTCATGGACATTGATTTTCCTATTGCCTTTTTTAATTGAAAGTCAGTCTACTGTGTCAAGATTTTTACCCTACCTCCACCTGCAGTCTTTTATTTTTCTGAATGCATCTTGTGTCACAGCCGAGTCCAATCCTGCCCCTTGCTCCTTTTCATAAATTCCTGCACAATGTGATGTCACCGCATTGAAAGTGTCAATCACCTTGTTCTGATGCCTCATGTGGTTGTAACTAAATGTTGCTGTTTTTAGTAGTAGTTGTGGTAGTTGTAGTAGAGGGCCCCAAGTTGAAGAGAGCATTTGTGACTTATCTCAGTTGCCCCTCGTGTGATACTTTTAGCTGGGAGGGTATATGTGGCAGGGCCGCCGAGAGCAGGGATTGGGGGGTGGGGGGGGGGGGGGAGGGGGAGGTGACCACCCCGGGGCCCGGAACTAATCGGGGCCCGTAATTATTCTTTCAATCTTTTGTTTCATTATGGGAGTATCGTTATAAATATAATTGCATTGCCATGGTGAGTATTATGCTATTGTCCTCCTCTCACGTAGAATAAACTACTGTGGGAAGAATTTATACAATGATGATCGCGGTATTGACGTAATGACGTGAATGGACACAGCAGTGTTGGCCAAACGCCATCTGGATGAAATGGGTTAAGAAACGAATCTGCATCTACACGATAAAAGCCGTGGGTGTTTGTGTGTGTGTGTGTGTTTATACATGTGTGTTTATACGTGTGTGTGTGTGTGTGTAATATCATATTTAATATAAATTTTCCTTATTGGGTTAAGGTAGGGGAGTGTTTTAGGCACCTAACAAATTGATTTCTTCAAAATGCCAACAGGTAGAACATCACCTGGCAATGGCGGGTACTCCAGCTAATGAATGAATGAATGAATGAATGAATGATCGTTTTAAGGCCATTTTCCCCGCTAGAGCGGGGGTTAGCCTTGTGGGCCCCATGACAATCATGGTTCCCTGTTTGAGGCAATGTTTTTATGGCCGGATGCCCTTCCTGACGCCAATCCTTAGTCGCCTCTTACGATGCGCAGGGATACGGTGTACCTATTCTAAACCGGGGTACACACCGGGATCATTCATCCCAGCAAGCTGGTACTCAATTTGCCGACCTCGGAAGGATAACAGGCTGAGTCAACCCCCCTGGTGTTAATTTAGTGATCGACCGGGATTCGAACCCAGGATCCTAGGATCCCAAGCCGGCACCCTAACCGCTAAGCCAACACCAGCTAATGAATGAATAACACCACCATTTGCGTTAACCATGGCATGTGCTTGTTTTGACGAAAATACGGAAACCTCCGTAGTTATAGGTTGATTAAAAACAATTTTTTGAAAGGGGCCCGATACTTGGTATTGCCCGGGGCCCATTCTGGCTCTCGGCGGCCCTGATATGTGGCATCTTGTCATCGTGGCTGAGAAGCTTTTGTGTGGTGCAGTGGGAAACGTGGTGGTTGCGGTGCTGTTGTGGTGGATCCAGAGCTACATGGACGTCGTGACAATGAGGTCATTTCACTCGATGCAATGGCAATGCAGACTCTTCTCGCCAAGTGCCTCGGGCCCCTTGACCAATGGGAGAAGCAGCTGCGTGTATCTAAGGAAACAGGTGAGTAATGTTTTTTGAAAATAAATCTGCTTCCTAGATCACAGTAACAACAACAATGTAACAACAGTTCTTCATCAGAACAGAATTGCTGACACCGTGTCAGAAAGCTCGTCATTTGCCGTTGCCTCAAAAAAGCCGTGACAAACATCATGTAGGCCAGGGATATGGTTATTGCCTCCATTCTACTTCAGGCACCAACTCCTGAACAGCCATAACAAAATAAATTAAATTTATGTGTCACTTAATTTTGTAGCAGTAATTCATTCTCTGCATTCAAATTGGTATTGTATGCCAGCAAACACTCTTATCATGTTTGCAGACTCCATGTCACGTTTACCGAACAGCTAAGTTGAACATTTTGCAATTTCTGTATGATGTTCATTGCCCCGCGCACGCGAAGCGAAAATGTCTGTCCGTCCTTCTGTCTGTAGGCGTCAGTTTATGATCGACGGACAATTTATTTGAATTGAATGTTATATTTTGAACACAAATCGGAAAAAAACCTGTAGTTTAGCAGTACTTTGGCTCTGAATTTGACCCGTTCGCGCATGCTCAGAGAGGAGTGAGATAATTTTTTACTCTGCCTGCCAGTCTGGCAGTCAAACAAAATGGAAAATTATTCCAAACAGGAAACTTATTGTTTTCAAGTACGTCATAAAGGACGGAAACAACAGGAATGAATAACTAATGTAACTTGTTAGATAAGGTGGTGTAATGGACACTGCATCAACGGCGGTAAATTCGTGAATTTATTTATATGACTTTTACAATCTTTATTTTATCTACTCATGGGGTCACTCGTGGGAATCCCATGGGCATGGAGGTGTATCGTTGCGATCGGTGCAGCCGTTTTTATGGTAACCGGGACAATAAAGTTAGGCGGGAGTCCAAACCTGAAAATGCTGGAGACGAAAGCTGAAATTGGAAAAACAATATAGCCTATTTTACTCTGCCATAAAGCCCAGATCGGTGGAGTGTTGCAGTGATAGTTGTCCTTCTGGAAGTTTCTCCCATCTCCACACAGGATCTCTGGAGCTCAGCCAGAGTGACCATTGGGTTCTTGGTCACCTCTCTTACCAAGGCCCTTCTCCCCCGATTGCTCAGTTTGGCCGGGCGACTAGCTCTAGGAAGAGTCCTGGTTGTTCCAAACCTCTTCCATTTAAGAATTATGGAGGCGACTGTGCTCTTGGGAACCTTCAATGCAGCAGAGATTTTTTTGTAGGCTTCCCCAGATCTGTGCCTCAACACAATCCTTCCTCTGAGCTCTGCAGGCAGTTCCTTCGACCTCACGGCTTGGTTTTTGCTCTGATGTGCATTGTCAGCTGTGAGACCTTATATAGACAGGTGTGTGCCTTTCAAATCATGTCCAATCAATTGAATTTACCACAGGTGGACTCCAATCAAGGTGTAGAAAATCTCAAAGATGATCAAGAGAAATGGGATGCACCTGAGCTAAATTTCAAGTGTCATAGCAAAGGGTATGAATACTTATGTCAATGTGATATTTCAGTTTTTTCTTTTTAATAAATTTGCAAAACTTTCTAAAATCCTGTTTTCTCTTTGTCATTATGGGGTATTGAGTGTATATTGATGAGGGAAAAAATGAATTTAAACGATTTCAGCATAAGGCTGCAACATAACAAAATGTGAAAAAAGTGAACGGGTCTGAATACTTTCTGAATGCACTGCAGCACTCCACTTCAGACAAACACAACCACTGACCTTGGGGGAAATGACATAACTTCCGGGGGCACTCTGGCTATCAGCGACGCCATCTTTGTGACGTCTACATTGTCTCCGCATTCAGCGGAGTATGAAGGAGAAATCTCACCACCTTCCTCACCTTAAACTGCAAACGCATGGAGTTTATCCATGCTCTATCCTCTAAATGCTGAGCATCAAACGAGGAAGCAGCACAAACCAATTTTAAAGTCTTTGGCATGACTCTGCTAAGGTCAGAATCGAACCGCCAACCTCCCATCCATTAATCCTAGATTTGATCGATTTGTATGAGATTGAGTATGTAGAAGATAAGGAAGAAACTGTTCAGCGTGGCGGATGTATGAGCTCTACCAAGTGCCGTTCTAATTACAAATGGGATAACGCCAGCAGTTTGGGAATGTACGGGAGGCTGACGCTGAAGCTTTTCATCCTCACTTCCCTTTTTTTATGATGACCAAATACAAGCAAACCATCGCAAAGTGGCACGGATCAATGGACACAATTATAGAATGATCCAAACAAATCTCAAGCTTAAACTTGATTGTCTGTTCTAACAACCAATACATAGTTTATCATTTCTTTTCTCAAGGCTGTTGAAGTGTACATTTAATGCAATGATGGGATTGTTTCCTGAACACCTACACCAGGCTACAACATGATCCACCTCACACCGCTTCAGCCATTGGGCTCGTCGAGGTCTTGTTACTCACTCACTGACCAACTGGAGATATCTCCAGCCTTTGCCCCTTCTGGTGGGGGGAATTGGAAGGGTGAAAATGGTTGGAAGGCCGTCGGCTCCGTGGTGGAGAAGATGAGGAAGGAATGGGGAGTTCTCACTGTCACCGACGTTGTCTACAACCATACAGGTGGACATTGACCCTCATCTTTCTTCTTTTTTTTTGAAATGGTAAACCAATCTGTAAAGACTATCGTTTATTTAGTGTTTCTTTTAAGTCTAACATTCTCGACTTGATTGAGGAAATTTGAAGAGCCAAAGCAGCTGCTTGGAACATGTTGAAATGGATATATTTTGTCGCTGATTGCTGTTGCCTTTTCTAGCTGCGAACAGTGAGTGGTTGAAGGAGACCCCAGAGTGTGCTTACAACCTGGTGAATTCCCCACACCTGCGGCCTTCATGGTTGTTGGACCGAGCCATTTGGCATCTTGGCCTTGCTGCTGCCGAGGGGGCGTATGCGGACCGTGGCCTGCCACCAAAAATCTCCAGTGATGAACACTTGCAGGTAATCAGAGGTCCCAAACCTGTGTTAGCCTGATAGCTGTGGCTGCAGTATTTATGGTGTTATTCACAGGTATGAAAATGTTTTTCTTTGGCAGGCCTTGCACAAAATCTTGGACGAAACCATATTTCCTCCTCTCAAACTCTGGAAGTTCTTCCAAGTTGACGTGAATGCAAATTTGAAAAAGTTTAAAGACCTTCTGAACAAAGGTGTGTATTGGTTCAATATCTATATAAATACCTATAATCTACATAAATATTTTCAAGTGTTTGTGTGTTTGTTTGTGCATTTGTGTTTTTTATGCATTTGTACAGTATTCTTTGACCGCTGAACCGTAGCACCTAGAGGTCCCAAATTTTGGGTGTAGGTACTTCCATAATCTGGGCAAGGTTTTAAGGTACCACATGTTGGCCTTGCCATCTATGTTGAGGCCATCAAAGGCTGCTATAAAGTGTATATTGGGATGTGGGGCCAGGCAAAAGGTAACGACTATGAAGCCAATAACTCCATATCTTTGCAATATCCAATGCGTCCTGAAACCTCCGCCCGGAACACTTCACCCAGCCAGGCAGCGCTGAGTATCCTCCCCCCATACCTGCTTGGACACTATATTTGTGTATGGCATTACCTCAAGTATTAGGACGCCACACGTGAAATTTCAATGAACCATCCCAACTTGCATGTGCATCTTTTCCCAACAATCCAAAGCAGCATCAATGTCCCACCTCTCCAAATGTGTCCGTCCAATGTGTCTTACTGTGACACTTTGGGCAATGTTACAGTCCCAGCTTTGATGCAAAACTATGATGAGGGCCTTTATGTTCACAGACATGACAAGCACACCTTGCCAAGCCACTGTCTGTAAGGAGTTGGTTTGAGGACAATGTTCAAGCAGTTTTGATATTCTTTAATTAATATGACTATAAAAACATTGAAAGGGTATAACACAAGAGATCAACTCTTCCCAGTTCCATCAATGTCCACAACGGGTCCAAAATGCTTGTAATATTCATCACATGCTCCTGGCCAAAGATCATTTTTACAGTGGAATGAATATCTTGTAGTTTATTTTGTGAGGTATTATAAGACGTTGATAGAACCTTTACATTTCACCATGGGTCATCAACACAGTGGTGGTATATATGTGACACAAAAACACACACCTGTCTGATAGGACGAGCACAGGTAGCACACTTGCCATTTGAGCTGTTAAGTCTGGGTTTGATTCCTGACCCGATTATTAACTGTCAGGTTGGTGCTTCACAGGTCGGGTGTTGCATAAAGGTGCGCGCGCCATCCTGCAAATGGATGCTAAGTCGGGTAATCCATGTGCTAGTATCAGTTGGTGGGTATTGTGCAGATTCCAGGGTGTTTCTTGTGAAAAGTAGATGAGCAATAGCCGGCACACTGAACAAATTGGAAATTCCTGCGACCCTCGGCATACATGCGTCCATAAAAGCTGTTCAATGCAAGCTCTTGGAAGAAATAGTCATGACCTCTATACAATGTCGGTTCTGCCAAAGTAGTTTCTATGGCTACAGTTACAATTCTGGATGGGTCGCCACTCTGACACAGGAAGTCTGGGCAAGAATTAGTAATTTGGCCAGAGTGCTGACGATAGCTTTCCTACTCTTCACAAACAACCCTAAGGTAACAAACCCCTCACCACTTCAAGCCTTTGAACCCCTTCTCCACCCCTCTTCCTCCTCCGCAACTCTTCAACCCCCCACCACATCTAAAGTATTCAAACCCCAAACCCCTCCCCCCCAAAGCCTCAACCTCCTCCTTCCAAATCTATCCCATCTTCACTTTGCCAACCCAACTCTGTCCTCCCCTCCTCAGTTGGAAGTCCTCAACAAAGCCATTCTAATGACTTTGGTTTCACGGTCCCTGGTCGATGGGCCATTACCCGTCGTTGAAGAGAAAATATTTGGAAGTAATAGCAAAGGGCCACGGAACCTTCCGCAGTGAAAGCCCTGCTTGAGAGAATGCCACGTAGTTATTTTGGCGCTTTATAAACAACAGACCGCTGCCTCAATCACTGAGGCCTATCTTCACAAGGTCGCTGAGGCCTGTCGCTCCATTCTTCATCCCTCAGATCGGCAGTCTGCAGACCTTGACAAAATCACAGACTGGGCAAACAAGTGGAACATGTCTTTCAATCCTGACAAATCTCACACTCTTACGATGTCTCTCCGAAAAGACCGACTGGACAACCCTCCCATCCACTTTCTGAATAATCCTCTCCAAGAAGTTCTGTCACTCAAGCTTTTGGGTCTCACTATCTGCCATGCTCTTTCCTGGAAAAACCACATTTCAAATCTGGCCTCCAAAGCCAGTCGCCGACTGGGCATCCTCCGTCGTGCGAAGTCCTTCCTTGGCACACCTGAGCTCCTCACCACATACAAGGCTTTCATCCGCAGCTCAATGGAATACTGCTCTCCCCTCTGGGCTGGTGCTCCTGCCTCACACCTAGCTCGCCTTCACGCTGTTGAAACCAAAGCATTCAGAATCATTGGAATCTCCCGCGATGAAGCTAACTCCAAGGGCCTCTCACTCACTCACCGCAGGCAGGTTGGTGGTCTTTCCGTCTTCTACCGACTCCTCTCTGGCCTTGCCCCCCCCAGCTCTCTCTGGGCTCTGTCCCGCAAATATTCCTACAGGTCGCACAAGATCTGCCTGCAACCCTCTTTTGGTTAAACTGCCAAAATCAAGACTCTCTGCTCATCTTCACTCCTTCATTCCTCTTTTCTCCCGCCTCTGGAACAAACTCGCTCACTCTCTTCAATCCCACTCCACCCTCCAAGTCTTTAAAACAGCTGTTCACCACCATCTCTTATCTTCCCCCATCCAAAACCTTGATCTTTTCTACCCCCACTAATTTCACCCCAATTCCCCTTTTTGAAATACCAACTTCTGTCCTGGAAGTCCTTGGTGTCCTTGTGCTTTATACTTCTCCCTCCCCCCCCCCCCCTTCCCATGCCTCCTCCCCCCGGGCCCTCTCCCTTCCACACATCTCCCTGCTCTCGGATGTTGTGTTTGTGTGCTTCCCCTTTTCTCCCCATCTTGTCTTCCGCTCCCTCTTTTTGTGTATTTTGTTTGTCTGGTCGATTTGTTTGTGAAGTAAATGTTAGCTCTTTCACGAGCCTCGATTCAGTATACAAAAAAAAAAAAAAAAAAAAAGGCCCGTTGTACCTATCAGCTCATAATCGTTTTAACTGTCGCTTTGACCATTTTACACAGAAAGGAAAACTTGTAGGGAGGGCACGGCGATTGTGAATATGACAACAACAACAACAACATGCATTTTAAGGCCATTTTCCCTGCTGGAGCGGGGGTTAGCCTTGCAGGCCCCATGACGATCTTCTCCATTTTGCCCTATTTTCTGCATCTCTCCTTGTTAACCCCCTTGCCCGCATTTCTTCTTCCACCATCTTTAGCCAAGTCTTTCTCGGTCTTCCCCGTCCTCTACTTCCTTCTACATTCATTTCCATCACTCTTCTCAACCAGTCAGGCCCATTGATATCTGTGTCTTTGCAGAGCAGTAAGCACAAACATGGCAGCCATAGTATAGAAATTGTGGGTGCAGTTATGCAAACTATGCAGCCAATGGGTGGAACCTGGGCGCATGCACGGACACATGCACGGACACACTCACACATGGACGGACGCACTCACGGCTCCTTTATAGTATTGATGACTTCTGAGATCTTGCTAACTACTACACCATCATAAATTCCTGATACCTGACAACGTCATGGACAAGACACCAGGAAGCATCCATATATCTCATTTGTTAACCGTTTGTACTTAACAGCAAGCAAATCTGATTGTTGTCTGCACTTCCTGTTGTAGTTTGACAATCCAACCTAGGTCACTTGGGCAGTAGTGCTTGTCTGGTAAATGGGAAAATTTATATTCTCCCTTTGAATTTGGACTTGAAGGCTGAAAGCTTTGTGAAATAATTGATTCCCGAACAACAGGGCCTATGGTGTAAATCGTGATACTTTACCTTAGCCTAATGTGTAAGGATTTTCACATTTGTAATGATCAGCTCATATCCTCCATTCATGTTCAAGGTCCTGCAAAAGGCTTTTCGAGATTATCTTTTTAAATTATTCATTGAATAACGTATTGCTAGGAGCACTTTATCAAGTTTTAAAACTCGTTTCAAAAGCAAATGCAGCATTTTCCATGAAGGCAAACAGGCACTGTAAAGGGCACAGCTCCGGCTATGATTTTCCACCTGAGAAATGCACGGCCTTGGCCGCGATCGGTTGCTCGTACCTGCACAAATTGACGAGGTGTGGGCTGTTATGTTTATAGGGATACTGGCATAATGCTTCAATTGCAGTTTTTGCTGATTGTGCATTTCATCTTCTATTATCTCTTCAATTTTTTAATCCGAGATGGAGTAGCTTCACTACCAAGCGAGATTACTTATTCCATTATCTTACCGGAGTTTCTTATGCGAGTTGAATATAGATCCTCACATGTGCACAATGATGTGACTTCAAGCACAGAAAGTCATTCACCTCAGCAAAGTTGACCTTTTATCGCTGCATTTTACAATCAAGCAAACATATCGGAACAGGCCAAAGAGGGTGGCACCATCGAAGAATGTGCTGAAGATGATCGCCCCAAAATTGGTGGCAGAAACTTGCTCGTCTCGATATCTCTGCCAACTGAAGATGAGGGGTGCAGGCGAGGGCAGGGGTTAGGGTCCTTCTATAACCATAGACTACCTGTCACTTGTTGTGGCCTGACACTCACGAGTCTCATGAAAACATGGTAGGTAGGCGGTGATTTTAGAGGATGATGGTTGATTGTCAGTCTGTGTGTGAATGTCTGTGTGTGCATACAGAGGGAGTAGCAACAAAGTCCAGTGGTTCTACTAATGACCTGATCATCGTGCAAGACCCCAGATTCCATCGGCTGACATCTTCTGTTAACTTAGTAAATGCAAGACAAATATTTGGCGGCATGAGGTATTTTTGGCATTTTCTTTACTTCGCTATTGTTGTTATGCTTTATTGTTTACTTGAATTTTTATTTGTAATTTTATGTACTTGAGAGGTGTGAGCTCAGCATTTCTGTAGGTGAGCAGCATATTTGTTCCGATTGAAAGTTACCCTGAAGCATGCAAGGGCCCATCACGATGTGTCAACTGGCAAAATATGGAGACTATATTGGGTCGTGCAGGCAGAATACCCCTTGCGTTATGATGGTTACTTACACGGCGAGGTTTTTATAATTCTCATGTGACTGGCTTGGGATCCAGAAACTTGGAATCCAAATCCTTAATATTCTGCCTTCTCCACCTGATGTGGTCTTCAGCTGGATTTAAACACACACTCTGGTATACCTCTGTTTGTACTGTGCAGTAGACAGCTTTCTGTGCAGTAGACAGCTTTCTTTCTGTACTTTTTCAACTACTGTACTGTAGATTAATTATATAATACAGTCACATCGTGACAAGCCCTATTGGAGTCAAAAAGTTTCAACTCCAAGTGCCAATCCCTTTACGTGGTACCTTAAAACACCATTTGCGCAATCTGGCCACTTTATTCAGACCTGTCTGTTTTATTGCGGCAACTAATTATTGACTAATAATACAATTATCTTGCTTTCTCACAGGCGAGAACACTACCAGAGATGCAAATTGGGATGATCACTTGATGTGAAATGTGAGCTTAGAGGACCTATAAAGTTGTGGTAGAAGTAAACCAAACAAAACTAGAACGGCACTTGGTAGAGCGCATACCTCCGCCAGGCTGAACCGTTTTTGTTTTTATATCCTACTGATAGGCCGGATCTGGATTCAGACCTGAACCAAAATCTAGTTGGCTTGTTCTTCTCACCTAACTAACTCGTCCACCGTTTAGTTTAACTTTTTTAAATATCATGTTATATATCACTTTTCGCCCGATCTCTCATTGGTCACTTAAAAATTAAATAATGCTCGTATCCGAATCCATATTCAGATCTTCATCAAAATCGAATCGATTCGTCCTTGTCACACACACAACCTCTCCACCAAGTCTCGTCCAAATCTGTCCACAATTTTTTGAGCTATCCTGCTATTTATCGTTGTTGGCCCTATCTCCCAATGGAGAAGAATCACTAAAAAAAATTCTACTAGCCAGATCCAAATCCGGATCTTCACCAAAATCTAATCATTTCGTCTTTCTCACATACACTACCTCTCTGCCAAATTTCGTCCAAATCCGTCCACAACTTTTTGAGATATTTTGTTCAGAGACAGACAGACAGACAAACAGACAGGGGTGAAAACATAACCTCCATCCACCTTCGGTGGCGGAGGTAATTAGAAGAGCACTCGGTAGAGAGCAAACCTCTGCCAGGCTGAACAGTTTGTTTTCTATCCACTGAGAGGCCGGATCTGGTTTCAGACCTGAACCAAAAGCTAATCGACTTGTTCTTTTCACTTACCCAACTCATCCACCATGTTTTGTCATTATTCGTCCACAGCGTTTTGTGATATCATGCTACATATTGTTTTTGGCCATATCACTCAATGGTAAGGAATCACTTTAAAAAAATAATAAATTCTCTGATCCGGATCCAGATTCGAATCTTCACGAAAATCAAATCAATTTGTCCTTGTCACACCAAGGTTCCTCTGAATCTGTCCACAACCTTTTGAGATATCCTGTTCACAATCGGACAAACAGAAAGACAGACAGACAGGGGTGAAAACATAACCTCCATCCACCTTCAGTGGCGGAGGTAATATGGTGTTGTAAGAGACGGTGGGTGCAACAATGGTAGTAAACTTCCGGAAATGTTTTTTTTCTACATTTAAAAATTTTAATTTTATTTCAATTGAATTATATACTTGAACACTGTAGAACACAAATTGTCTTCTTGGCATTTTGAAAAAAAACCCTTCCATTCAGCAGTACTTGGACAAAATATTATGGCATTCGATATCATCATAACCAATAAAATTTGCCACGCGCAGACCCCTCTGGCGTGTCTTTGTTTCTCAAGACTGTGCGTGGTAAGGTGTTCTATGAACTCCCTGTCTATCTATAGGAATGGAATCCATTCGTCTTTTTATCATCCACTCTACATAAACCCCAAGAGCATTGTTTTGTCATGAATAGCAATGACTCTTCTGGTGTCAGAATGAAATGCTATCTTGTTTTATATTTACCAGAGGGCGTCTAACTACAGTCAGACATCAACATTCGCAGGGGATACGTTCCTGGAAAATGCCGCGAAAACCAGAACCGCGAATGTGGGGACATTGTTTCAATGGGAAAAGGGGGGATAGGTTCCTGGCAGTTCGTGATTTGCGGAAAATCCATGAATTGCGAGGCAAATCCCGCATATACAACAACAAACAACAACAGGCATTTTAAGGCCATTTTCCCTGCAAGAGTGGGGGTTAGCCTTGCGGTCCCCGCATATGTTGAGGCAAATCCATGTCGATGTCGATGAAAATCCGTGAATGTATGCCGTGCCATTGTTTAGCGGGATAGTGAAAACGGGGATAGGTTAAAGGTTCCCAGCAGTTCCTGAATCATAAGGGAAAAAATTTAAAGTTTAAAATGTTTTCAACTGTGAATGCATAAAATATACTTACCAATAAAAAAAAACCGACAACAACAGGTACCATTTCCAATTTTTAAAGGAATGCACTTACAGTTTATTAAAAGTGATTAACCATACCATACTGTGAAACAAACAAACAAAAAAAAACAGCAACAACATCATCGTGTACTATTTAAAATTTTTATTTAACAAAAACACGCAACTTTTCAAATGATGATTATGATGATGAAGAATTAAAATCCAGTGAACTCGAAGTCTGAAGACTACCCAATTGAGGATACTGCAAAGTCGTGCACTGAGGTAGAGGCAGAAGAGGAAAGTGTGGGCAGGCACAGGTGTGGAAGCTGGTTAGTATGCTAGTGAGGTCACCGAGTCGTGCACTGAGAGGGAGGCAGGACAGGCAGGAGAGGGTGCTGATGGTCTTGAGGTGGAGGGACCAGACCGGAAAAAATGCGTCATAGACAGCTGCCTGGCAGATTGCCGTAGGTTTCTGTGCAGCTCTTGCTAGGGGAGCAGCACGTCATTCAAGCCCCTCTTAAATTTGAGGTAACACTCCATGACCGGGTCGGCGTCTTGCAATTGCAGCAATTGCAAACATGTCCTGCAGCACCTGACCCAGGAACTTGACCATGAGGTTGGACTTAGGCACGTCTTCCTCCTCATCACTGCCTGCCTCCTCCCCCTCCTCAGAAACTTTGGTAATGGCCTCCAACTCCTCCTCAGTGAGCTCGTCACCATGTGAGTTGATAAGATCCTCCAACTCCTCAGGCTGCATATCGTCAAATCCTTCCCCTCCCACCTGTCGTGCCAACCCGACAATTTCATGCCTCTCCTCTGTTTTGTCGGGAAATCCTCTGAAGTTCTTCACTGCCTGTGGCCACAGGTTGTGCCAGCACACGTTGATGGTGGAGGCTCTCATTTCATCCAGCGACTCCTTGATGGTGCCGATGCAGTGGGCAATGTTGAAATCCTTCCAACATTGCCTGACAGTGAGCCCTGGGTCGGAGTCCATCACAATGCGGCTAAATGATGTAATCCGTTTTAAACTTGGAGATTACACCTTGGTCGAGTAGCAGGATCAGTGAGGTGGTGTTGGGCGGCAGGAATATCACTTCGATGTTCGGCTGTGCCACGCCCAGGTCCGCGGGGTGGCCATGAGTGTTGTCCACGAGCAGAAGAACCTTGATCTCAAGGTTTTTTTTTTCACTGCCAGGTACCTTTCACCTGAAGGATGGCACAGTTATGAAATCAGTCCATGAAGATTGCTGCGGTCACCCAGGCTTTACTGTTGGACGTCCAAAACACAGACAGCATTATGGTTGGTCTTGCCTTTGAGAGCATACAGGTTCAGGGAACGATACAATATTATGGATTTCATCATACAGTGCCCCTTTGCACAGAGCAGAAGAGATACCTGGTCCTTGTCAGCCTTGAATCTCAATGCTGTCCCCTCGCGCTTCGAGATGAAAGTTCTCGTGGGCATCTTTTTCCAGAAGAGGCCGGTCACATCAGCATTGAAGACCTGCTCTGGGAGGTATCCCTTCTCATCCATCAGCCTCGCGAGTTGTGCAGGGAACGTTTTGGCAGCCTCATGGTCCACGGAAGCACGTTCCCTTGAGAGCTTAACATTTTTGAGACCGAACCACTCCTTGAAATGGTGGAACCATCCCCTGCTTGCTGTGAATGAACTGGCGCTGCTCGTACCATCATCCCTCAGTGCATCACTTGTGCTCGCACCACCCACGCCAGACAGATGATTGTAAATAAGTTTCGCCTTTGCACGAATGAGAAGTCCACTCAAAGGCACACTTCTGATTGTTGTCCTCCATCCATATGCTAAGAGCCTTCTCCATGCTTTGTTTGTGGATATCCCAGACATGGGTGACCACCTTGGTGCTTGTTACAATGCTCGCGCAACACTTTCTCGGACCGCCTTCTCAATCTTCCTTATGTAGTGTACGTTGGATTCGTTGACGCCTAAATGCTTGCCCACAGAGGCCGCACTTTCTCCTCTCAAAAGCTGGTCGAGTAGCCCCACTTTCTGGCTCAGGCTCATTACTTTCTTCTGCCTCTTGGTTGTCGACACATCTCCAGCACAAGTCTTGCGCTTGGGAACCATGATGGAACGATGAGCAGAGCGAGAGGCAAAATGCAGGTCAAAGCATGTGATACGCAGCTGGAGGGATATCCCACGAAGCTCGCTTGTATTGCAGCTAAAATATTTTAATGTGGCCGCGTAAAGCCGTGAAAACGCCAAGCACATTTAAAAAAAAAGCAGGTCATGCTCGTGGCTCGTGGAAGATGTTTTTTTGCACACGTTCACCTGTTTTGTGTGTGGCTGGTGAAAGATGGGTTTTATAACTGTGTTATGCTAGCGGATCATGAAAAAAATATTTTTGCACCCGCAAAAAAACACGAATTCATGGGACACAGGGCTGCGAATGTAGAAGGAGGTCGCAATTTATCAACCGCGAATACGTGGAACCCGCGAATGTTGGGATCGCGAATGGTGGGGTCTGACTATGCTGTATATTGATTGACAGTTACAGGACAAGTCGGATCTAAGTATTTGTGCCTAATAATGTAGTGCGTCTGTGTGTGCCTACATCACACAAACATTATCCATTTTAATTGAAACGACAATTCAGATTGAGTACCCCTTCAAATCGGAATGCACTCAGCCCTGGTGTGAAGAGATTGTTCAGCAATACTCCTCATCATATAGTTAGTGCACACACTGATGTGTATAATTGTATTCCCCGAGTGCAGCAAGGAAGAAGCAGTGTCCCGATTAGAACAGCGCCTCGAGGAGCTGAATGAAGCGAAACGACAAGAGACAGCTTCACATCAAGCTCAGGTATATCTCACATCTTCCTGTCCTCTTGTGTCTTTTTTCCTCTTTCAGTGTCACGCACTGCTCATAATGGTATATCGATTGGAATGCTCCATTGTGTCCTTAATGCTGATGATGTCAAATGCTTTTCAATGCATAACATGTGTGGTTGTGGTGAAGAATCGGTGATTCACAATGCGGGATGTGTTTTGCAAACCACAATTATGAGCTTCCACAATGCAGAAATCAACCACACATGGCTGTTGCTTTCTTTGAGTGAGGAGATTGAAACTCAGGGGATGTAAAGAACTATAAGAGGGAAGTAACATATGCACACACACCTGGTACCATATGTATTATCCTACAACAGCAGCAACCCTTGAAAGTAAAGCGTGACGCACGCACAGCGTTTAAAAAAAATCATATAGATAGATAAAATAATGTGTAACACACATGGGCAGATGGATGCACGCACGGTGCCTTTTATCATCCAGATATAGTGAGAAATAATAGCAAGGATCTGCATAACCTCCATGGTAAAAGCCCTGCTTGAGAGAATGTCACATAGTTATTTGGGCGGTGTATAGACATCAGATAACTGCCTCGATCGCTGAGGCTTATCTTCACAAAGCCTGTGACGCCTATCGGCTCAAAATCCTTTTAACTGTCAATTTGGTCGTTTTACACTAATGGGAAAACTTGTAAGGAGAGCATGGTGATTGTGGAGATGATAGCCGAAGATGTATTTGACTTCACATATCAGTAAGCACCAACATGGCGGCTGTAGGATAGAAATTGTGGGTGGAATCAGGCGAACTCTCCAACTAATGTATGAAACTCTGAAGGACGCACGCAAGTAGCTCAATGCCTTTTGATGTGGGCATCTATCCTTTTATAGTATAGATGAAGATTATGTTCTTTTGACGAAAACTTTGACTATCTCAACCATATATAATTGTGGATGTCATGAGGTTTTGTTCTAACTTTTTTGAGACTTAAAAATTACATGAAAATCTACCCAAACATCTCATTTACTTATTCATTATTTATTTACGGTTGTCATCCAATCACTGCTTTGAATTGCAGGCAGTGAATTGTATTCTGGGAACTGTGGCTTATGAGAGACTGGCTGACCATGGTCCCAAGCTGGGTGTGCTGAGCCGTAAGACTCCATTGGTAACTCGGTAAGGTGCCTTCATCAATCATTATACACTCTTAAAATTCCTTATAAAAGATTTCTGCAACGATATTGAGATCGACAGAAACAACAAACAAACAGTAAGTAAGTTGCTTATCCATACGATAATGAACTACAGTTGATTTATCACTGAAGTGTAGTTTGGAAAGAATCCGGAAGCAGCCATTTGTGAAAACTGCGGGCTGGAAAACAAAAAAGCACAACCACCTAAAAAGTTTTAGAAGAAAACACAGTCTTGGAAAGTCCAATATTTGAGCTACGGTGTGGCCTTCATTGGGGACCACCAAGAGTGCTTCAGGCCAAGTGTTCTCAGATCTTAAATACCCTTCCACAGGGCTAAAGTAACCCAGGCCTGTAATAGACCAGTAGACCTAGCTATACCCTTCCACAGGGTTAAGTAACTCAGGCCTACAATAGACTAGGACACCCAGCCTTTTACCTCCTTTGTAGTTTGCACTGGATGGGGTATGTGATTGGGAATTTGGGATGGAGGGTGGAGAGGGGGGTATTGAAAAAGGGGGAGTGAGAGAATACAAGCAATATTCCTTGAAATGGCAGTCTCTCTGTTTTAAAGTGGTCTGTTTTAGGGAAAAAAAACATTTGGCAAGATGGGCAATTCAATGTCCAGGAATATTTTATTATCTCATATTAATATCGTGTTTGTTGATGGTTCATACCGGTGATGCATGTCTGGTAATCTACTATGTAAGAAAGATGTCTGTCTATGTGTGTGTCTGTCTGTCTGTCTGTGTGTCGCCATATTTCTCAGAGATGGCTGAACGGATTTTCGTCAAACTTTCAGAGGTTCATCAGTGAGTGCCTGGGAGTGTTGTCGGCAACAACAAAAAAAATTATGAAAATAAAAAGATCGTTTTTTTGGAGATTAAAAAAAAAAAATTGCTCGATAGTGCCGAAGCCTTTTAAAATTAATGACAGTTATATACAAGTACACATTCGCATAAATAAATACAAAACAATCACCAGACATTTGAATACAAATAAATAAAAAATTCCAGAAGTGTACGAAGTTGGCAGTACGACTTCTTCTTCTTCCTGATCGGCATCACACTTCACCCAGAAACGTGATGAACGCCACATTCACCCACCAGCATATACAGGGGGCTGCAAAAGTAGGTCTACAGTAATGAAAAACAAAACGTGCGCACAAAACGTATTTTATTGATTATTATACAAGCATATCAATAATAACATATCAATAATAAACATATCAATAATAAACATATTAATCCCTCAAATGTTCAAACTGTTTGCCCCTGGCATTCACACACTCCACTAGTCGAGTGTGGACACCCATGCACACTCTGGCACAAAGGTCTTTATCAGCATCAATTTCCTGGCAAGCCTCCCGTATGAACTGAATCATGGCATCAACAGAATGTGGCTTGCATGCGAAAACCCTGTCTTTTACACATCCCCAGAAAAAGAAGTCCATAGGGGTGAGATCCGGCGAACGTGGTGGCCAGTCAACGGCTCCCCGACGTCCAATCCACCTTTTGGGAAATTCTTTGTCAAGTAGCACACGCACAGTGAGTGCGAAGTGCGGTGGCGCCCCATCCTGCTGAAAGTAGAAGTCGTCCTGCTGCTGTTGTTCGCGTACCTGTGGTATGATTGTATCCGTCAGCATGTTCAGATACACGTGTTGATCGACAGTCCTGTGCAGAATGATAGGTCCAACGACACCTTTGCAGGACAGGCCAGCCCACACTGTCACCCCAGGTTGATTGAGCTGTTGCTCAATCGTGACTTTAGGGTTTTCAGTTGCGTAGTACACACAATTGTGCCGATTAACGGCACCCGATAGCTTAAAGTTTGCTTCATCGGACTACACGATTTTGCGCAGAATGCTGTCACCCTCTCGTTCCTCGTTCAGGATGGCTTCACAAAATTGTAAACGCCGATCCGAGTCATCCTCTAATAAACCATGTATCAATCATGGCACGTACATTTTCAGTCCTGCACGGTGCATCAAACGACCCAACGAACTGCGTTCAATACCCAATTCAGATGACGCCCTGTTTTTCGATTTCTGAGGGCTCTGGGTAAATGCCAGGGCGACTTGCATTGCATTCTCTGGCGTTGTCACGGTGACTGGTCGACCACTCTTCGGCGAGTTGTGGATAGACCCCGTCCTCTCAAATTTGTCACGTATCCGGTAAATCGTGAGCCTCGTTGGTGGAGGCGATGCAAATGTTTCTCGCCACTGCTCTCGCACACGTTCACTATTCTCTGTCTTCCAGTACTGTTTCAAAATCCATTTGCGCTCCTCGTCCGTTGAATTACCAGCCATCGCTAAATTTCCACTTCACCTGCAAATAATAGATGTATTATAGAAAAAATTACGAAAATAAAAATATAAAAAATGGTAATAATGATTTTAATGAATTAAATGAATTCTAGTATTAAATGAATCCTAGCACCACTATTATAATACTGGTAATACTGGTATAATCCTTACTGTATACCTACTTTTGCAGCCCCCTGTATATGAACCCCCTTCCTCTCCTGCCTCCCCCCCCCTTCCACCCTCTCCCCCTCCCCTTCCCCCCCCTCCCCTCCCCTTCCCCCCTCACCCCTTGCTCCCCCCCTTCCCTCCTCCCCTTCCCCTCCCCCTTCCTCCCCCCTCCTCCTCCTCCCCCTTACCTCCTCCCCCCTCCCTCCCTCCCCTCCCCTTCCCCCCTCCTCCTCCACCCGGCAACGCCGGGTACTTCTGCTAGTTATTTTATATCGTGTGAACTCATTGATGGTACTGCGATTGGTAACCAGCAGCTCATCGAGATAGATCAATTGAAATTTTGTGAATACCTGCACTCTAACATTCCTAATGCTGTGGAGGTTGTGTCTATCAGACTAAAAACCAACAACGTCCAAATTATCCGAGCTACAAATGCTCACCATCGACATTTATCTAGACAACTTTTGCAACAGTGGATTCTGAAGCAAAAATAGAGGGCAGTAACTGAGGCAATCTTTTACTTTTACGTGTGCTGGTCAGTTTAATCAAGCAGCATAAGGGAGGTATACTTAGGAATGAAGAAAAACTCGATAAGAAAGTAACCATCTCTCTCAATTACCTGACGCGGTACCAGTTCATCATATCCTCGGGTACTTCCTATGGAGCAGTTTGCCATGGCAACTATAGCCCCACTTGCCAGGCAGTCATAGGCTGAGCTAAGCTGTGGAGGAGAGAGGAGTGAGGAAGATAGTTGAAGAGTTGAAACGATGCAAAATTAACAGGTGAGAGCTGATTAGGACATGTGGAATTTAGGAACAGGGTTACATTCACCGTCTCAGGGCTCCATGTTGATGCTTGCATCCCAGAGTAAAGATGGCAAGAAAGAATTAAGCAGGTGTTTGAAATGAGAGTTTGCTTATAAACAAACAAGGAGCAACTTATGATCTAATGAGAAAAGTGAATTCACCAAATCAAATAAAACTGACATCAATAAAAGTGGCCATTATATTAATAACCAACAAAAGTCGATCTCCATCCTACTATAATTCACCAAATGTCCGTCCATCCGTTCGAAGGTACCGCAAAAACGGCTCAACCGATCGCAACGATATTTTAGGTGGGTATACCTGGGACCCCTGGGAGTAAAATAGGCTGTAATTATTTTTCCAAGTTTTCCAAGTTTTCCAATTTTCCAGTTTTTCCAAACACGATGGAATAATATTTACCGATATGAACAGTGATGTGGCTTTTGTTGTAATTCTACATACCAGGAGAGAGTAGATCGACTCCTGACGAACTCTTCCTGTATAAACGTGCGGCTCCGAAGTAACACGGCAGCGTGTGCAAAGCGACTGAGAAACAGGTGTAGCGGCCGCTTCCATGTTACAGATTCGGCGCGTACTCTTCACACATAAATGTGCGACTGATAAAGACGTGCAGCGGCCGTTTCCATTTTGCAGAATTCAATATTTTTTTCAAAATGGGCGCCATGTACTGTTTAGATTTTGATGATTTGCATATGATATGATTCAACGCATGTTTATATAAATCGTTTAAATAAACAAAGCCTTCAATTTCTAATATTTTGCCTTTTCATTTGGGCTTCCCAATTGAAGCCCCGCCAATAGGGCGGGTACCGTTGCTAGTGTAAGATAAATTCGTAAGATTGAGGCAATGTTCGACCAACAGACATACGGAATTTATAAAGTTGCATTGCCTTGCCTGATTGAGTGACCATTCATGAACGCGCAATTCGGAGAGGTTGTAGACATCAAGTGTTGAAACATTCATGATGGATTGCACACAGGTTTTTGATCTAGATGGTCATTGAGTAAGACTGTCAATAATATGACTTACCTGACAAGCAACTTCAACGCAGGAGGAGGCCATTAGGCCCATCAAGCCTGCATAATGTTTGCAAACGTATTGGTTTTTTGTACATGCTCTATCGTTTTATTCTATTTTAAATGCTGAGCGTTAAGCAAGGAAGGAGCACATACCATTTTAAAAGTATTTGGGATAACTCAGCTGGGAATCTAACCACAGACATCTGAGACCCAGAGCGGATGCTCTAGCCATTATACCACTAAGTCTGGTTAAAGAGAGATAAGTTGAAGAAAGAATTCAGTTTCTCTCTTTCCTCTCCCTCTCCCTCTCCCTCCTCCTCCTCCTCTTCCTCTCCCTCTCCCTCTCCCTCTCTCTCTCTCCCTCTCTCCCTCTCTCCCTCTCTCTCTCCCTCTCTCCCTCTCTCCCTCTCTCTCTCCCTCTCTCCCTCTCTCCCTCTCTCCCTCTCTCCCTCTCTCTCATACACCCTCTCTCCCTCTCCCTCTCCCTCTCCCTCCTCCTCCTCCTCCTCTTCCTCTCCCTCTCTCTCTCTCCCTCTCCCTCTCCCTCCTCCTCCTCTTCCTCTCCCTCTCCCTCTCCCTCTCTCTCTCTCCCTCTCTCCCTCTCTCCCTCTCTCTCTCTCCCTCTCTCCCTCTCTCTCGTACGCCCTCTCTTTCATACGCCCTCTTTCTCGTACGCCCTCTCTCCCTCTTCCTCATCTCATCTCTCTCTCTCTCTCTCCCTCTCCCTCTCCCTCTCTCTTGTACGCCCTCTCTCTCTCTCTCGTACGCCCTCTCTCTCTCTCTCTCTCGTACGCCCTCTCTTTCTCTTCCTCATCTCCCTCCCTGTCTCTCTCTCTCTCTTTCTCTCCCTCTCTCGTACCCCCTCTCCCTCTTGCTCATCTCCCTCTCTCTCTCCCTCACCCCCACTCTCTCTCTCCCTTATCCCCGTTCTCTCTCTCTCTCCCTCATTCCACTCTCTCTCCCTCACCCCAATCTCCCTCTTCCTCACCCCCACTCTCTCTCTCCCCTCACACCCGCTCTCTCTCCATTTTTCCCTCACCCCTCCCTCTCTCTTCCTCATATACCACCTCTCTTCCTCGTCCCCGTTCTCTCTCTCCCTCGCCTCCTCTCTCTCATC